>NW_025955343.1:0-37040 GCF_022376445.1 Fomitopsis serialis | reverse complement strand
TGGCATCCTCGTCCAGATCAAGCCCGGCGGCCATCGCGATGTCCTCGTCGACATTCTCGCCACTCCTCGTCCGACCCCCAGTTAAGGGGTTCCTGGGTCTCGGCCCAGGTGCCGTCGTCATACGAGTTGTAACCCGCGTTCACCTCGTCGATCCTCTCGGCCATGTCGTCGTCGTCGTCGTCGAGAGACGAGCGCGCTTGGATGCACGCGACTCCGTCAGAGAGGTAGTCCTCAATCTGTGCGGAGTTGTCGACAACCTGAGTGAGCGTTTTGAGGCGCTCGACCGTAGGAGACACGTCGACCTCTTCGGCCAACTTGAGGGCGCGTTGCAGCCATCGCTGGCAGTTGCGCATAGGGCGCTTCTGCACAGGCGCACGCGTTTCGACGGTGCGGACTTTGCTGCCCGAAGGCGCGATGTCCACGACGTGGGACGTAGAGGGACCAGCCACAGACGCCTGCGAGGCGATGTGGGCGTGGTCGTGGCCGTTGCTGTGGCCGCCGTCCTTCTGGGCACGGGTCTTCTTGCGCTGTGTTTACCGCGCTGCTTGCCCTTGCCCTTGTCGGCCTTCTCGCCGCTGCCGCTGCCGCCGTCATGGCGCTGCTGCTGCTGCTGGAAGCTCGGCTCGCCTTGCTTTCGCTTGACGGCCGAGATCTTCTTCGGTCGTGCGAAGAAGACGCCTTCTTGCCCGAGCCTTGCTCAAAGGCGAGATTGGCGGCGTGCCGGACATCCGAGATCTTGAGCTTCTTGACGTCCGTCGTTTGCAGCATGACCTGCACGACGTTGTCGTACCGCGACGGTAAAGCATTCAGGGCCATCATGGCCAGAAGCGCGTCGGGGAGCTTGAGATCGTTGTCCTCGAGCTTTGCAAGCGTCGATGATCTTGGCGAGGAAAGGAGCGGGGTGCTGGTCAGCAGGAACGCGCACTGTCGTCGCAGTCCTGAAGGACGCGTAGAGGTTGGCAGCGTTCTGCTTGCTGTACATCGTCGACAGCATGTCCCAGAGATCCTTCGCCGAGTCGTTGTCTTTGACGATTTGAACGACCAAGGGACTGAGGCGCAGGCGTATCATGCCTTGCGCCTTCTCGTCCGCCTGGGTCCACGCAAAGACCTCCTGACGGTTCCTGCCGCCCTCCTCGAGCGTCGGGCGCTCACCGAGAGTCTGTCCGATCATGAACCAGACTTCCTGGCTCTGGAGGTAGGACTTCATGGCCTCCGACCACTTGGCGTAGTTGGAGCCGTCCAGGACAGGGACCATGTTGAGGAGAGTGTTGGACATGTGTGAGAGTTGTGTGAACGGGGGAAGCGTTGAAGAGCTGCTTGACGAAGGCGACGTCAGCGCTCTGTCACACAACGGACTGCAGCCAAAAGGCGCTGTCCACACACATGGACTCAGTGTCCTCATGGGGTTTAGCAGCGACGTGAGTCGCGCTTGAGACCTGCAGTGTTTCCGCGCATAGTCTCCCCCTGGCTTCAAGCCCGTGAGGGCGATGCCGCAGGTAAGCCAGTGCGCACCGAGTCGCAGCCGTTAAGGCGCAGTACTCAGGCGTCGACCGGGGCTCATAACCTGTTGAGCAGACAAGGTCACACGTAGTGGACCGCGCTCTAACTTACCTGCTTGAAGGTTGTATACTTGAGGCACACAAGTTATTCCGTGAGGAAGAACTGGAGAGAGAGCTACGCTACTGGTGGGTCTTATATACATCTGAGAGACGCTGACTAATACTACTGTATAGTCCATTCCCACGCATGACTTGCTCTATGCGGTAAGTGCGGATCAGCACGTGCAGTGCGATCCGGCCCGTGGAACCCGGCGGCCCGGTGGGCGCCTATACGGTTCAACACCCGGTGGCTTCGCTGCTGCCGCGTCCAACACTTCCACGACCAGTGGACCCGCTCTCAGCCGCAAGGGGAAGGAGAAGGAGGTCAGCTGGGCCGACGATGTACCGCCCACGACGAAGGACCCGTGAAAGCGGACTGCATCTTGGGCGGCCAAGGATAATGGTGCCGACTCGGTGCCGAGGAAGGAGAGATTAAGCAGCCGTCTTCCAAGAAGGCGCGCGGCTCGTCTCCCAAAGTGTTGAGCACTTTCCCAGTGCCGACCACTCGCGAGCAGTGGATTGACATCCGCAACACGTCCACTGTGGGTATGCTTGCCCCGGATCTCACCATCGATCAGGCTCACCGTCTCGGGATGGGATTCCGGTCCTTCTTCGGTTCTGGCTCTGCCACGGACCCTTTCCAGCCCCTGTCTCAGCTTGATGCTGCTTCCCAGGCGCTTGTCCCGGCTGCGCCGGCGTCCTCGAAACAGGTCGCCAAGGCCGCGCCCCCCGTCGCCCCAGCTCAGGCCACTGCGCCCAAGCCAAAGCCTCCCCCGTCTGCGCATATCCGCCAGGGCAACAGTAAGGACGGAGCGAAGACGATCATCATTCATCTCACCCAGTCCCTCTCCGAGTCCATCACACCCATCAGCACGGAGGACTTCGTCAATTGGTTCAACCTGGCCCTCAAGGCTAAGGGAAGATCAATCAGGCTGTCGGTGCTAACATCAAGCAATCCGGCTATCGGGACGTGTTTGTCGCTTGTGTGAACTGTCCTGACCATGATGAGTTCGAGGCGATCACTGCGGCGGTTACCGAGAAGCTTCGCGCGCTGATTCCGCACGATGATGTTGGGATTCAGGTCGAGTACCAGACGGTGCTCACGTCTATGGCAATACGTGACTGCAGGTGGAGTTACAAGGACGCCCGGAACACGCTTCAGAACCGCGGCTCAGATTATTTCTGGAACACGCTGAACGAAGCTGCCAAGGTCGATAAGCACACCCGCAATTTCGTGGAGGCATGCATACCGTTCCACAACTTGCCGAACGCTCGGCTGGAAGGCAGAAACGGAGGAGGCAACATTGTGTGTGCCATTCGTGATGCTCACAGCGGGAGACGCGCTATCGCGCTCACCAAGAAACCTGTCCTCCTCGCTGAACGTGACGGTAACGGACGGGACGTGCTGACAAGGCACAATGTCGAGATCGTGGCGCCGCTTAACAGCAAAACCCCGTGCTCGACCTGTTGGCGCTGGGGCATGGTGCCGCTCAGTGCTCTTCCGCGCTTGCTGCCCGAGATGCGGCGAGTCGCACTACGAAGACGAGCACAATGCTTCTGCGTTGTGCTGCGCCGAACACCGTATCGCGACGGGCGGGATCCCTGATCTCTGCCCTGACGAGCACAAGTATTGCCCTAACTGTCAAGTCAGTGGGCACGGTCCGTCCGACCGGCGCTGCAAGTTCTGGAAACGGAACATGCAGAAGGCTTGGTACGACAACGCGGTCAAGGGCATCGAAAAGGTGGTCGACCAACAGAAGCGCGTCGATAACGCGATTCGCGCCCTCAGAACTAAGGCTAAGCGCGTGGCGAAAGCTGCCGCTGACGCCGTTGCTTCTGGATCTGGCGAGACCCTCGAGGCTCGCATCGAAGAGGTCACGGGCATGCCCGTCGATCAATCCTAAATTTGTACGTTGCCTAAATGTGTAATACACCCGACGCACGTGCTGACCAGGGGGAGCCAGCTCGCTCTTTTCCCCCAGACTCTGACGGCGACTTCAACGTCCCGATCGAGAATATCCAAGAGGCGCTTGATGCGTTCCTCGAGGACCGTGTGGCAGACCCTCAACTGGCTGTCCCTGTAGCTGCTATGAGTCGCGTTGACGATCCTGTAGTCCCTCGTGTACAATACCGTATACAATTTGCTTCTGCCAATGTACAGAAGTCTGCTGAGAATACGCATCAGCTCTTAGAAAAGTTCAGAGATCATGATGTGGTCTGTGTTCAAGAAATTTTCTGGGGTCATATTAAAAGTGTACCGTCCAGCAAATCCAAGGATGGCGACGAGTATGAAAATACCGTTGCACATCGCAACTTCACGTGCTTCGGCGCGTCAAACAAATCCCGGGTGGCAACGTATGTCAACCGGAAATGGAAGGGGGCTAGCCCCCACATGATCACAGGTACCGTGTCGCATCCTGACACGCTGCTTGTAGAAATGAACACGCCGGACGGGCCTTCTCGGTCCTGAACGTGTACAATGACAGCGAGAACATGCAGCGGTGAAACACTGCTGAATGTAACTCACGCTCTGCCAGCCGTCTCTGTGATGGTCGGCGACTTTAATCTCCGCATCCTTCGTGGGATAACGGACACGTCTCCACAAGAACGCCCACCTCATGGCGCGAAGTTGCGGAACTATGGGACTGGCCACGGAGCTCCAGCTCTGTGGGCAATCAGAGGATGGACCTGCCACTTGGCATCCAACAATGTCATGATGCAGCGCGTACCTTGGATCTTCTTTGGTACCGGGTGATCATGAGTAATGGACTTCAAGTCCAGACCCAAGCCAAACACATGAGCGACCATTCGCCGCTCACATGGGCGGTTATTTCCGGACTCCTCCGGAACCTGAAGCGACAATACAGCGGACGGGCGTCAAGGCGCACATCTTTGTACGACTGTTGCCAAATTGATATCACGGCTCCCCACCTCGTGGGAAATGGCTGATGAATCGAACGCACCGGTGACGACCTATTCAATGGCATCACGGCAGAATGGAAAGCTGGAGCGGCCAAACCTGACCGAACCGGACGCTCCAAATCTTGGTGGAACCTTGAATGCAGTAATGCAAGCAGGGCCGCCAGAAAAGTGCGCAAACAGTGCAAATCTCACGTGCAATGGTCCACCATGCACGGAACACGCTCGGGACCAATCCCAGCAATTCCGACTCTATTATGAGTGGCATGAACATGTGCAACAGCGCCTCAAGCAGACGCTCAAATGGGTTCGAGCGGCATCACGCCGCGCGAAGCGCACCTTCTTTGACAACGTGCTGTCGAAGGCCCACCCTCAGCTCATCTCTAATTTGTGAGTTGGGCTAAACCGAGACGGTTGACGCCGGCGCGCAAATTAAGCGCGCTGACGGCACGCCGATCAATTCACAAGCGGAACTCCAAGAGGAGTTCCGTGAACAATTTACGCCTTCTGTCCCGAAGGCAATTGATGAGTCAATCCTGGAGGAACTTCGGTCCTTTGAGAAGCGCTCATTCCCGGATATCTCCAATGAGGAGATATCAGAGAACTTGGCAGACACGTCGAACACGTCCGTCGGGGGTGAAGATCATGTTAATTGGGAATGGGCTAAGCGCATTTTCCACATGATTGAGGAGGTCAGGGACCGCAATGGCAATATCGTTGACGTTGTTCATTGGGGCCCTAAAGTGTATGCTTTTTTCAAAGCATACTACAATGCGTGCATAAAATGCACAAATTCCCGAGCGCGTTCAAGCGCTCCATTACTGTAGTGATTCCGAAGCCCAACAAGCCGGATTACTCTAAAGCCAAGGCATATCGCCGATATGCCTCCTAGCGTCTTCGGCAAGCTATTTGAAAAGATCCTTGCCAAGCGTATGCAGTTTGATGGCCAGAAATACGGCATCTTACACCCATGCCAATTCGGTGGTACTATACACACAGTACTGTTGATGCGGGAATGCAGGTACGCACTTTGTGCATGAAGCCTGGGCCAGGACCTGACGCCATCTTGCTTCTGCTGGATGTGTCTCAGTTCTATCCTTCGATCAATCATACCATGATGATTGCGATGTGAGGAAGCAAGGATTCGCGGATGATCTCTGCGAATTCTTTGCTGATTACCTTGACGGGAGATTCACACGATATCTCTTCAATGGGAAGCTTACAGAGCCTACCTTGACCCCCCTTGGGGTGGGACAGGGGTCTGCGCTCTCTCCGGTGAAGTCGGGGCTGTACATTGCACCGTACTTCACAAACATTATCCGTTGCGAGCTATTGCCGGGCAACGGGACGATTCAGTTCTTCGTCGATGACGGAGCACTTATGGTTGCTGTACCGAAGAACTCTTCGGTTTCGGCAAGAGTCAGGTGGAACTAAACTGTGAGTACTTGCGGAACATGTTCCACAACTCCATCGTGATCTCGTCAGGCTTGGCCTAGGCGTGGAAGCGGACAAATTGGAGTTTATGCACTTCTGGAAAAAACGTGCACCGTGGCGTGTGGATCGACCTTCGGTCCAGACCTCGTGGTACATATTAATGATCAGCCGGTCAGCTTGGTGCCGACCGGCAACATGCGATATCTTGGGTTCTGGTTGGATCCCAAGTTGTCGTTCCGATCGCATGTCAATTTTATGCGAGTAAAGCTGCTAGCACGGTATCTTCGATATCGATGCTGGGAACTCTGTGCGCGGGTTCACTCCTGCACAGAAACGCCAGCTGTACATTGCACATGTGATTCCTCTCATGTGCTACGGCGCCCAACTTTGGTGGAAACCAAAGTGGAAAGGGATTAAGTGGATCGGCAAAGAAATGCAGACCGCTCAATCCAGAGCTGCCGATGGATCACGGGGTGCTTCCGCACCACGCCCATCGGAGCAATGGAAACTTTAGCCGGACTAGTGCCGGTGATGGTTAATATTACCCGATACATGGACCGCTACGCGCTCCGATTCAGGAAACTACACGAGGGACACCCTACAAGGGCAATCCTCGGTAACAAGTGGATGACCAACTCCACCAATGTCGAGCATCCCTTCCCAGAAGGGAAGCGCAAGTCTGCCAAGACCCCATTGAGGGCCTTGGCAACATGGGGCTAGCATCGAACGAGGAGTTTTCGCTCCTTAGCGATCTAGCCAGACCGGGGGATCGGCTCGTCGACATTGATGACGAGAATCGCATCACCCATATGTTCTTCCAGCTTGGCAAAAGAGACAAGCATCGAGAAGACATTGACGTCGGTCCAAGGAAAAAGGACAAAGATGGAAAAATTTCCCAGGCCTTCAAAGACTGGGTTAAAAACGTTTGGACACCCAAGGTTAATCGCCTTGAGGCCAATCCAAACACGGTAGTGGTGTGGACCGACGGGTCTGCAGTCACAGAAAACGGTGATCTTGACTGTGTACGAACTGGATCGGCGTATGTCATCACACGTCAATCCAGAAAGGTAGAAGGGGGTGCATTTAATGCAGGCCGTTCAACGAGCTTTGACGCCGAGGTCATGGCCTCGGCAAAAGGGCTAGAAGTTCTCGAAACCTTAATCAAGGACGAGGACGACACCATTGTGCTGGCAAGTGATAGTATATCAAACTTGCGGCGCATCATTAAGCCTGGAGACGGACCAAGTCAATTGGTCGGAATCAAGGCTAACCTATCATTGAAGCGGATGTGTGATGGCCCCAAGCGTCGCAAAATCATCTTCCTGTGGAGCCCATCTCATGTGGGCATAACGTGGAATGAAGAAGTCGATCAAATGGCTTCGGATATCACGGAAATGCGAGGCTCCCTGTATCCTCGCACACCTCATTTGCCTTCCGACTCCAACAAATTCGGAAGGAAATGCTTCATTCATGGGCAGAGCTTTACAAGCATCCAGACATGTGCAGCGGGTCAACGTGGCGGGTATTCCAGACCCGTCCATTGTTGCGCGACCTAATGCCTATTTAGGCAAGAAATTCTGGTGGCACAAGGAATTGACGCCCACCAATGTTCGCAACCGTACCTTTATCTTCAGGAAGGGGTTGTCCGAATGGGGTAACAACGCAGACGCTGCTCGCTTCTGTCGTGTTATCACCAATCATTTCCCTTGCGGGGAGTTCAGAGAGCGCTTCAATCTCCTTGGAGATGGGAACGCATATTGCATATGCGGTCAGGGTGGCCATAAGGAAACCCGTGACCATATGCTCTTCGAATGTCCTCTTTGGCTTCGCGTCAAAAAGCATTCTCATAGTCCCTTCATTGGTCCCTTCGGGTGGCACCAAACAAAGAAGGACACTTATTACTCACGGTTCCAACGCACTTGGAAGCCGTCTGATGTTCTTGACTTTTTGAAGTTGAACCCATGGGTCGGGTCCTTCGAATGGACCGAAATTCTTGCGAAATGCAAGGACGACCATGCTGCCGGCTCCAAGCGCACAATGGCTTGGGCCAGGCTTAACGCCCACACCGTCTGGAAACAACGGAAGTGGAAAGAAGTGCTGAACCATATGGGTAAACCCCCGCAATATGTCAGCGTATCAGACAAAGAGGTCGAAAAGTTCATTGAGACCATCGATGCCAAATGTGAGTGTTTTGCGCTCGAGTTATTCAACACGTGGGAGGCCTTCAACGCTGAGGGTGGTCTCTTGCGTGATGATTCGGAAGAGCTTGAGCTCTCCCTTGCCGGTGATGTTCCCGGTGACCGACACGGGATGCGTGCCCTGCCACACATCCCCACGCCGGATTTAGACACGCTGCTAGACCCCGAGCTTGTACTAGTTGCAGACTCGGCGAGTCAGTTGTTAGACGCGTCACAAGATACGTTGGAACGGCGAGTGGCACGCGATCGCATGAATGCGATTGGCGCCCAACCCGATGCCCGACGGAACCCGCTGTACCTCACTCCGTCGCCACAGGGCGGGTGAACAAGTATGGCCTAGACTATATATGGCTCCACATGTACGTAGCGTACGGAGGGTAAACATGGAGAATAAAAAAAAAAAAAAAAAAAAAAAAAGACGCCACCATGGTCGGCCCGTGACGCCGAGCTTACAAGCGCCTGTCCGTACCTTCTCCTTTCCGGCCAGTCTACACTAGTGTCTTGAATAACCCCTCGCCGTTCTTTGGGTAGATACCACCACATTCTCAACGCGCGTCGCTCGATGCTCTCAGGAGTCCTCGTCCAACCAGACGCGCGATGTATACACAACTTGCTAGCTGCTAATACATGGGACTCGGCTCGCGCACATCCTCCGCAACCGCTGTCCGACACCGGAGACATGTGCCGGAATGGGAACGCCCTAAATGGGGCTCAAATGCTTTCCCAAATTGTGACCGATAGGACGCAATTTGGGGTCAGCGGATATTCGAGCCTAAAGTATCCATATAAGGCAGGATATTGGCCCGCCGAAAATCTCGGGCGTAAACGTAGAACACGGGACGGGCGTGTATTCAAGTTAAGAGACGACGGATAAGGGGTGAGACAATATGCAAGACCAAAGTTCAAAAACGGGATTACCATACGAGGCCACCGTAAACTCGGCCGAGAATGCTATCAGTAGGTTCGTCGTAAATGGTGTCTGAAATGCAAAATATACGACACTCGTAAATTTTGAATTTGGGCTCGTCGCGTATTCGAGCGCAAATGCTGGGCTTAGGACGAGATTTGGGCAACTCGCAAATCTCGGGCAGAAATGCTGGATTTTCGGCGGCCCTATATGAGCGTGTCAATCATAGCCCCCTGAGTGGCCCGCTGAGCGGCGTCGTGATCGTCCATTGTCGTTACTTACAAACTTACAAATCTTTACTTACTTACCACCATGCTTACCGAAATTGCATGCTCATCGAGGCCATTCGGTGTACCGTTCACTCTGGCCCACTTCTCAGTGATCAACGACAACCCAATGCATTAACACTGTCTAGAATATCACTATCCCTGCAGTTCCTACGAGGCAGCACTCGCCCCAGCGCAATACTTGCATGCATGTGTCTCCTGCAGAGCAAGGCAACAATGTCAAGACATACCGAACACTTTGACGGACTTGCTCACCACAACTCTCAAGTATCCGTTCACGAGTAATTCTTCGAGATCGTCATGTTCGACAATATGAGGCCGATAATAGTGGAAAGGCTTGAGATTAATTGGATCGATGACCTACCCTCTTGTTCAGTCATTCACCACACCACGAAACAGCGAGAGAATACCTGTAGACAACCCGCGACACCAAGTAGCTTCTTTAGAGATGGTATGTCTAAATCACCGGGTGCAGGAGGTTGGAAGACGAGCGCCGCAATGACGTCCCAGTCACCCGCACAAGCGAATAACTTGACAGTGAATGACGCTGTCTACGCGATAATGAGCATGTTGAATAAAGGTACGGAACATAGCTTCTAACCTTGTCCTGTACTGGTATGGGCAGTCGCTTGCGTTGCTGTTGAGTATTGCGCTCGCGAGGCTTTGGGGAATTGACCTCAGCAACATCTTCAGCAGACGTCGGCTGAGTGGTCGTAATGGGCTGAGATGGCGCGGAAGATGGCACACTAGTCAAAGCCTGAGAGGTAGAGCTCTCCGGAGGCCCCGCACTCGTACCCTTGGAACGAACGAGTACAATTGTGCGACCATCCTGGACGCGCATACGCTTTATGACACGCGGGTCGTTCGAGACGTCCTGGGCTTCTTCATCTATGGCAGACCTCTTAAGACGTGTTCTGCTTTCCGAGTGCGAGCCCTTCTTGCGCTTCACGGATTCTGGTCCTGCGACGTCGTTAGCCCTCCGTTTGCCATCCGTTGGCTTCGCAACGTCATGTCGTCTCTGGCGAACTATTAGCGGGAGATCAGCTATTAAAGCAGTAGAATACGAACATAAAGGTCAAGTGCACGGCAGTAGTCAATCCGGAGGGCTCTACCCGAGCGTCCCGTGCCATTCACTGACAGTTGTAAACGTTCACAGAGGGGGTGTGCGATGGTAAGTCGCAGAGATCTAACGTATGTCGTGGTGCATGCAGACGACAAGAGGATTTCGTGTACGGTGTCGAGCTCATCCTCAGTCGCTGTCACTGGCATGACATCGTCAGTGGGAGGTGCGGTATACTTAGATCGGCTGATCACTTGCCTCACTGTCTATGTACCACAATACCACGATACTCACTTTATTGTTGTGCGGAGCACAATAGAGAGTACAACCATCACAAGAACTCTCGGCGGCACCGCGATATAGCCGATCACTAACCCATGGATTCTTTCCGTGTTGGATACAAAATTTAAGTACGAACGTCTATGTAACTGTACGAACACCTTTCAAGAAACAGACACATGAGAACGCGAGTCGTAAGTGACAATCACTAAACCTTGGGGCGCAACGAACGTACATGGGGCTTAGATGCGGATCCGGTTACTTCGCACGCTGCGCCTTGTTCTTCAAGTGAGTCTTGAGCATGTCGCGAGTCACCCAATGATCCTCGTAGTCCAGCAAGACAGGGAAAGACTTCGCGGCCTATTATCGTCCTTGAGCCGGCGCAAATATGGGTAGTGGCATGTACATACCTCATCGCACACGGTCTTGATGGCCTCTAGAGGTTGATTGCTGAGACTGATTGGTTTCATGTGTTTCGTGGCCAAGGCGGCGACCCTATGCTAGAAGCTAGTGAATATATCGCCTAACGCGGGCTGGTGGCATATCACACCTGAACTTTGCCGTACAAACCGTCGGGCCACTTCAAATCAGAGGCAAGCGTATAGCCACCTCTGCCAGGGCGAGCGACTTCACCGTCCGGCTTGCGAATCTTGGGCCGATCACTGAGAACGACCGTCTCGGTGGCAGGGTCGAACATTCTGTGCGGGGGTGGATTTTCAGGCTCGAAATCCATTTCCAGAGCATTCAGGGGGTGAGTGAGCAGGTGTTCTGCGGTGAAGTCGATTTGTAGAGGGAACGTCGAGTACTGGCGCCGAACGAGCTGGTGGGCGGGACGATGCGAGAGGTGAGCCATGGCTATGCGACTCGGGATGGAGGCGATCTTCGTATGCACCAAATGATATAGACTCTGAGCGCAGCCGTCACTCAGACAACAGTACGAGAACAATGAGAACAATGGACAATAACGCACTTTGTCTGTCTCCGGGCATTGCACCGCTTGTAATATCGCTTCCTGAAACCGCATGTCGCCTCTGCCAAAACAGGTGCACGGAGAAAGACTCACCTTGGGACGATTCATCAGGATCATCTCCGGTCAACATTGATTGATCAATCAGCCGTCCATGCTACACGAACTCTTATTGTTCGCTGGAACCGACACTGCTGACTCGAGTCGGCACTGCTGTGATCGCATTAAAGATCTACACTACTGGAACGCAGTCCCGACTACGACATCAATAGTAAGTGATATATTAACTATTACATTGATAGTATGCTACCATGCTACATACGCTACACTAAGGAGGGCATTCGCGACGTGGTGGATCGAAAGGAAGAGAAGTACCTTGGGACCGCTCAGACGATCCTGGGTGCGTTTAGGGCAGGTGCAAAGCCGTGGCAATCTCCGGCGGGCCGTATGGCAGCTGGTCCTAGGACCGGTTGGCCCGGGCGCTCCGAGTTCTCGCCTGCCCTAAACGGGCGGTGACTGATAGGGCGCTCAGCACCGCTACCGTTTCCTCTTTCGCACTCTCATCGTCCCGAGTCATCTTACTTACACGGGATGGGTAGCGTAGTACTTCAACGTAGTTACATTCGAAGTAGTCGATCAATAAGCGATTGTGAGCCTGTATAGGCTCATAACAGAAGTATGAATGGGCTGTCGTATAGTGATGGTATGTCGGTAGAACACCAGTCACAGAAGGCTTGTATGCCTGATGACTGTAATAGCTGCGTAATGGACGGCGTACATACCGATGCCCGAAGCCATTCAGTGCTTAGTAGGCCTGCATTTCCCCCGCGGTAAGAAATCGCTAATCGTAGTATGCTGAAAACTCACCGTCGCTGTAGACTTCAGGACATATGTCCCGTCGTCCCAAGGCTGAACGATTGCGTGATGTAACTCCCGTACTACAGGAATTATCTCCATGGTCCTTGACGTCGTGCGAGACCAAATACTGGCTCCGAAATCAGGGTACGCGAGGAACGGATCGACGACCGACGGTGGGCGGGGCTGGAAGCGTTGGACTGCGAGGAGCATATGTCCAACAAGATGCGGCCGTGAGTTGTCCAAAGCTGCAACCGCGAATATCTCACGTATAACACCAGGAATGAAGGCGTCGCCGTGCGTGGCTGGAAGAAGATGATGCCGCCCGCCTTCCCCTCGACGTACTTTGAGTACGTTAGACCAGAGAAGGTATAGCGATTATGCATGATCGCTCTCCGTCCAGGCGTCCAGTCAGGTAAGTCGACCTTTATCGCCGTCTGCTGGCTCACCATGGCCTCGTAGTAGTGTTTGTCGAGTTCTTTGAATTTGAGGTAGTTGCTGATCTCGTCTCCCGCAACCGTGGCTCCGACGCCATTGTTTGGTAGAAGTTGCGACATCAGCGTACCTCGAGTGTCCGCTTTGAGAAGGGATTCCATCAGCGGCCGGAGTCGTTGCAAGGCGTCCGGACACGCCTCTTGCTGCACGAACGACTTGATATTCGCGGCCGCACAGAACGTATCCAGCATGGTGCGATCCATTTGACCTGACATTATCGGTGAGTACCAATGTATGACTCCGCAGATAGGACGTACTCCTCACCTATCTTTCCATTAGTGTTCACCTGTTGCAGCAAACCGATCACCCGTTCAAAGGGGAACATCCACCAACCCGGCATGGGTCCGAAGCGCATGAGAAATTCTGGTATGTGCATCGCTTATGATGACTGGGCAGCAATGATAGATCAGGTCTAATGCGCCGAATGCCAGTGAGATACGCAAGCATATGTGCGGCGTATGCGTTCTTGTGCTGCTCAGACGTGCGGTATGATACTCCCTGTCGGATGGCACACGCAAGTCGCATCGTGTTCACGGCAAGGTCGTGTCTCGTCTTCTCCGTTTCGTTCAGTCCTGCAGTGTCTGACGCGTACCAATGTTTCATCAGGTAAACGGGAAGTTCGAAGTCGATCCCCGCCTTCCACTGGTCAGCCTTCAATTTGCCGTGCGCTTTCGTCCCGATTCGTGCAGGCGGGCCCGTCAAATGGCTAGGGCGCATCGTGCACGCTATTTCGGACTGCACGCGCAGGAGGTCGTCTTTGGTGAACAGTGAACGTGGTCCGTCGGTACTGTTCGACGCCGCGACCTCAGCGACGAAGTCATCCCCAACGATCTCGGAGAGCGGCAGAACATTCGGGCCATCTTGAGGCGGCTTATGTGTTCCTGGTGTCGCTGCCCTGGTATGTTCCTGATATATACTCCATTAGCTGTCGTTAACAATGATTCAGCGTCCACTCACGAGCAGGGCTTCGGAAAGCGTCCGTTTCTTCACCTTCCTGTATGAAATCTTCGAGATGTCAACACCGTACCGGCGACAGGCTTCCCACAGTACTGCCTTAGCGAAGCTTTCCAACGCTTTCGAGGTGCAGGACTTGGTGAGTTTGCCATCCAACTTGGCCAGCGCTTTCTCCGTTGACACGTCGACATCAGGTTCCGCCACGGCACCGTCACCGTCCTCCTCGTCAACGGGAACATCCATGCCTAAGATGACGCGGAAGTGGTGCTGTACGACACGAAGGAAGAGAGTGTGCATGCCGTCGATAACCACAAGCTTCGTAGGATCCCAATATGACAGTCGCCAGAGTTCTGACCAGCGGACTCCGTGCTTCTTGTAGAGCTTCTTCTGCGTCGTCTTATTAGGTGCGTCACGCCAAGCTATCGCGTGCTCAAGCAGCTCCTCCCTAGTCTTCATCGTCCAGGTCTCGGGGTTCACGTTATTGATATCTTCTTTCGTGAGTTTGCACAAAGCGCAGAAGCAGTGCGCCGCATGTGACGCTTGTCCGGAGACCTTCCGGCTAGCAGGGAGGTCGTTCACGCCTGTAGCAACACCGGAATGGACTCTGCGGCCCCTCGGATGTTGATATGTACGTGAGTACCACACGCCCCGACTCCACGCCGTGTCCAAAGTGTTGACGAGGGGGCGCAGGAAGTGGTTCATCTGGTCGTTTGAGGGTTCCGGGTGAGGCATGATGCCGTTCACGTACACGAAAGTTGGCTTGATGCGCAGACTCGGAGGTAAGAGCAAGCAGATCATCGCGATGGAGCCAGACGAGACTGATTTTCCTGAGATTTTGTTGAGATATGGGTTGAACCAGTCCACGGAGAGTGACCACAGCAGCAAGAGATCGTCGTCACCAGCAGTAGGTGTCACCGTGTCTCTGCCTTCCACCGATCGCACATCTCTCTGACACCTTTCGCCTGTGATATGTCACACAGCGCTCCCGTCCTGACCATAGCGAGGCTGCTACGGATCGCGTCCTCGACGCCTGGTTGGCTGAGCATCCGCCCGACGAAGCTATCGAAGTCTTGGACTGGGAACGGGTGAATGGGGACGCGTATACTTTCGCTGTTCCTCACTCCGCTCTTCGTGAGGCGAGCATTGCATGGTTCGCTGGTCGGCCACGGGCGATAGCTGCAGCGGCGTGGATAGATAGGTAGTTTAGGAGTGCCGGGGGCGTATGTAGGCTCGTAAGTCATGGAGCAGACGGGGCATGCTGCCCAGTCGGTAACGATGGGATCCAGGTCGAACAGCCGTCGCACTGTGCGGATGTCGGTAGGAAACTCTATAAGGACCTTCTGATCCATGGGACTAGGTGGTCCATTCAGTCCGATGGCCATCTCGCTGAACGTTTTGAGAACGTGAAGCGTGAAGTTGCACATTTGGCGCGTGACGCCTCCGAGAAGTTGCAGAACGAGGGCGAGGAAGATCGCGACTACCACAAGTGGGTTCGATTGCTTCAACGGATGTTCATACAACACCGCTTTACGTCGCGTCAGTACGCTGGGCAGCATTCAGATTGTCCAGAGCACTCACTCGTATCAACTACACGGACAGGACCTTCTGTGCTCGTAGGGGTCGGAATCAGGGACACCTCCCGGAGCATTGCTGCCACGGTCGCGATCTGCGTTTCCAGCCGTTCGGTCATGCCCTCGCGCTGGAGTACGACTTTTGGGTCAGAACTTCCCTGTGCCAGGAAGTGCACGGTACGTTGCGCCTCCATGAACCACATCAGGAAAAAATGAGCTGTCTTGTATGCCTTGTTCAAGGTAGAAAAGGCACACAAGGTCTAAAGACAAGTGACTTACTTACCTGTCTATTCCTAAGGTCGTAAAGTGAGCTCATGTACTTGTCTCCCTTGTTTTAAAGCCATAGTTTTTGTGTTGTCCACTGCACAGAGAGCCTTAACAAGGGCTTCAAAGACGTGACTTGCTACCGCTAATTTACTTAGCCAAAAGGGTGCAACTCAATCCCGTGCACCGGTGGCACCCCGATTTATATTCACCACCAGGGCAAAATATTCATTGACTGACAACGGACACATTCACTCTAGCTACTACTACAAGTACAACTGTGGATAGGATGAGCAACAAACGTAACTAAAGACGATGCAGTACTACTACGTGCACCGCCGTGACTTCGTGAACCGCGCGTGGCGCAACTCCGAGAACTGAGAACTTCCTTCCAAGGTTTGAGGTATTGAGGACGGACATTGGTATAATATTGTACCTAGAAAAGTCGGTCAGAATCAGTCGTACGAGCCCGTAGTTAAGTGGTGATTTGAAATATCATACCCTTGGAAGACCTGGCGAGCAACTTGTGGAGGCGTTCACTCGACAACATCATCATCCTGCTCTTCAGGCTGATTGTCTACGTGTGATAATGTCGTCAACATGTTGCCTTGAAGTTGTAAAAGATCCTTACCACCGCTGTTCTCGCGCCCCTTTCCATCATCGCCTTCAGGACCCAGCTCGTCGATCTCAGATGGCTGTTCATGAGCATCCGAGTCACGGTCCTTGTCTGCGAGATTCTTAGAACCTTATTGCGCACAAGACGACTCTAGCATTACCTTGCGTGACCGCCGCTCTTGTTGTCGAAGTCTTAGCAATGGCAGATGTCTTGGCGGACGGTTTCGCGGACGGCTTTGCGGACGGCTTTGCGGAAGACGACGGCTTGGCAGAAGAGGACGGCTTCCCAGAGGAAGATGGCTTTGCGGAGGAAGATGGCTTCGCGGAGGAAGATGGCTTCGCAGACGCCGGGGTGCTGGACGTAGACGCAGGCTTGACGAGCTTCTGGAGCTCAGCCGCAAAGTCCGTGAAATCGCCGTCCTGGTCCTGTTCATCTTCGGACGTGTCCACACCCTTGCCTTCGATCCGGGTGCTGGGATGTTGTGATATTAGTGAGTATTGACCTAGAAGTCTCAGACGGACATACCTGATCCGACTCCACAGGAATGTCTTCATGTCCTGGTAGTAGTCGGGGGCGCTGGTGGATATGGCTCCGAGCACCGACATGAGATTATTCCACCTGTCAACACGTTAGCCAGTGAACATGTAAGTGGTACAGTCTTACTTAGGAGCATATTGCTTGTTGGAGAATGAGACCGGTGTGCCAGTCGCTGTCTCCCTCAACGCGACCTCGATCTTGATCAACCGGGGTCTTTGTCAGGATCTCACAACTAGGGACTAGAGCACTCACCGAATTGCAGACGAGACAGATTAAGTTGTCGGGCACGTCGCTGAAACGTTCCACCGGCATACTGGCTCCGGAATGGCCTTGAAACCACTGCTGCACCACAACCTCCGCGATCGCCGGGTGCCTGAACGGAAGCTGTATCTTCACAAAGCTCTCCTGGGTCCACCGTGCAATTGGTTAATAAAATTGTTCTACGTGCTAAAACCCTGACTGCTTACCTTCGTGTCCACTCGGTCCTTCCGCCAGACAATGTGCATGTCGCCGAACACGAAGTTCGGAATCTCGAGCCTGGTTGACTTCGACTTCATGGGGTGCGCCTTAAGGAGCCAGTGTGCGATAGACATGCGTTGCTGTGTTGAGAGGGTATTCATACCGTACGCGTGCTCAATGACGGCCTTGGCTTTCTTCTTCACCTCGTTCCGCAACTGCGATGCCGTCGTCCATACCTGCAGCCACTCGTCGTGTGTCCAGTCAACGGTCGATTATTTAGATGGACCACTCACCACCGTATATACCCTCTTCGTCAGCTCATCGCCATCCTCGGGGTCCTGCAACATATTGTAGCCGCTCTTCAGGGTCTTCACCTTGTGCCCCTCCTTGTCGCGCGTGTCGCGGGCTTCCTTCAGGGCAGTGCTGACAGCGTCGAGGTTGGTACTGAGGCGAGAGCTGGAGACGGTCGCGTCACTGGTCCACGCGCAGTTGAGAGTGAGGTAAAGACGGAGGCAGTTCTGCGCGACGTTAACGAGAGGGCGAATATCGCCAGGCAGATCGCCCGCCTTGATTCGCGGACGAGCCTTGACCCGAGCTACTTTTCCTGTGGCTTGTTTCTTTCCCTTTGATTGTGTCACGTCCTGTGCTGCAATGTCGATAACCTTCCCTGTAGATTCAACACCGGACTCACCACGACATCGTCCGATCCATCCTCGTCGTCTCTAAAATCCTCAATCCCACTGTCCTCGCTGCTCTGGTCAGATATGATCTTGCCCGAGTGTTCGTCATCGTCATCGTCTGAGTCCGCGGTACTGGGCAGCTTTGAGATTGCCTTGCTCTTGCCCTTCGCCTCCGGCGATGACCATAGGTCAGGACTTTGCAAATTTACCAATATTAGCGACTTACCGAAACATCTATCCTCACGAAGGCCTGCTTCTTCAATCGGCCGACCTTACGGGGTGTTTTGACAGGGCTTTTGGCGCGGCCTTCCGACTGATCGGATGCGGTCTCATCATCCTTGAGCGCAAGTCCACCCTTCCTACGAGAGCCTGTGCATGGAGTTAAGGATTGATAGACCGATGCGTGCAATAAACATTTACCAAGTGACTGAACAATCCTCTGCTCGCCTTCATCGGACACCACGGCGGTGTCCTTGCGTTTGTTCTTGGACGCTTCCTTAGTAGCACCGCGTGTTGCTGATGTGCGATGTAAGGAACAAAGTCGAATGTAATAGTTGGGGTGCTACTGACCATGCACGGGCGAGGGGCTCTCCATGTGAGCGTCGGCCTCGAGGTCGTCATCCTCCTCTTCTGCATCGTTCGCTGGCTCCTCCACGTTCTTCGATTTTTTGCGTGCCGGCTGAGTTTCGTCATCTTCGGTAGCGGCTTGTTCTGCGTCAACTAACGCCTTCGCTCTCTTGCGCACGGCTGCGTTGGCACTGAAGTAAGCGATCACGACCGTAATGCGTTGCACACTCACCAGTTTGTTTTTCCACTACCTGTTTCTGCTTGGTCGCCGTCCTTCGTTTGAGAAGCTCCCCGAGCATCTTCTCCTCGCTTTGAGACAAGGGCATCGCATCGCCATCCACGTCGGGAGACGCCGCCTTGGCTGAACTTGTTGCCCCCCGCGTCACTTTGCCCCTTGTTCCGCCGGGCTTCTTGCGCTGCGCAGCGGGCAGCTCCTCCGGCTTGGTACTCGAGCGCGTCTTGCGTGTAGCCATGGTCGACAGAGCCAGAGAGAGATCGGATAGCGGGTCAAAACGAGACGCCGACCTTACCAGTTCAACTTCTTCGTGTGCACGGAAGCTCGCATAATATTCCCACAGGGCGGAGAGCCGAGGCAGAAGCTTAAGGTACTTGTAGACAAGTGATCAAGTAAAAGTGACCGAGCTGTGTGAGGATCAACATACTATAGCACGGTACGCACAATTGGTCTAAGGAATTCCGTGCTACGTCTAGCGAAAATGAGTGTTAGACGACCACCCGTTACGGTCGCCTAGCCTCCACGTAGACATTTCCTTGTCAGTATGTAGCACAATCGACGCTCTAGTGCCCTTGTAGTGCAGGTTATAATGAGTGACCCGGCAAGACGGAAAGACAGCAAAGTCCCCGTTCTGGACTGGTAGGACAATACCTGGTTCCTCGAGACAAAGCTCGGCGCCCTTGAAATCCCCAATGGGTAGTACGAGGCAGATCGTGTCGTCCTTGCTATCCCTATGTGCGTACGTTGCGACGTTGAGGTTCACGACCAGGCTGACGAAGGGATTGGCGAGTGAACGGTGATGTTCCGGGAGTATGTCCGCGGTTGCTTCGAGATGCCGGTACTCCCCTGGAAGAACGTGCTGTAACTACAATGATTTGTTCAGTTGTGTGCGGTATGACAGCATATTGACAAACAAGCCTCACCTTGTGTTCGATCCAGCTGAATACGTCCCCGAGAATTGACTTCAGTGACTGGTATATGGATCGATGATCCTCCATGTCCTTGGAGGTATAAGGTATTAGCTGGCCGTAATTCGTTCTTGAGACGCCGGATCTGCTCATCATCTGCGGGGGTACATCATCCGGGGCTTCATGTCCCTATAGTATGGGATTACAGTGAGGTGAGTTGTCATTGAACTCGCTATTCCACTTACTTTCGTGCAATGTCGATTATACCATGAAAAGTGTATCGTTTCGAATTGATATCTCTGTGAGACGTTTGAGGTTGCAGTGTCGACCATCTTCAATGGGTCCTTGTCGAAACAGGCAATCAAGCCATTGATGAGGTTGCTTCGCATGCTCGCCGGCATGGACGTGCAAACGCAGGCGATCAAGGCACCTTCAGCGCCGCGTATAGTCAGCACATCCCTGCAGATATTTAACCTCAACACGACAATAGTGGTTGCAATGTGACTCACGGTACAAGCTCTAACGGCACGCGGACATACTGTTCTTCGGCAAATCTCTTTCCATCAACGTACAATTTTCCTAACTGCGTGATACAAGAAAAGCCATTGAGCATGGCAAAAAAACGAAGTTTGTCAACGTACTTGAAGTTCCAGGTCTTGAAGGCTCGTGGGTACCCTTGCATCCTGGGCTTGTAGTCGAGCATTTTCCGTCCAGGCAACGTTCCTGTCCTTGTCACCGCGGGGAGCAGGATAACGCTTGTTGTCCTCATGCTGAGCATCGTAAGTTGTGTGAATGACGTATACCTCGGTGGCAATGTTGTCGGACAGCCACTGATCAGCCGGAAGCAACTGCCCACCGTATTCTTCATGACTCGGGTCGCTTGCAAAGGAATCCTCCGATCTCAATGGTGTCAGCGGTGACGATGTTCCCAAAGCGCTCTCTTGTTCAACGCCGACGCTAGGGCCTCTACTATCACCGGCCAATGAACCAGGAAGGAAGCATGAAGTCCAACTGGTTTTGCATCTTGGTACCAGGGAAAACGAACTATGAATCCACAGTAAGGCATATGCTACACACGGCTAATACGGACACACTCACTTGAGCTTCAACGAGTCAAAGAAGTCGTCGGATGCGTCTAGATCACCACAGAGCAGGGTGTGACAGTATGGTCCAGTCGTCGAGCCGTCAGAATGATGAGTCCCGGTATCAGGCAATTGAATCGCCATGGTAGGGAAGCGTTGTCGAAGAAGCGCAACCGCGGGTATTATGATCTCCTTGACAGTGCGGCCGTTTTTTGAATCTATGTCTGCCTGTAAGCAGGGAGACAATCATGCCACAATAAGTTACTCACTGCCCGGCCACCTCAGTAGGTTGCCAATCTCCCGTGCTACTTGTCCATCTGCAGTGCCGAGTGGGCCTCTGAGATTCTGTGCCGCAATAAGCACCAGGGTGTGTATGGACCCTGCACATTGGTCAATCCTCTGCAGACCTCGTAATTCCCGAGGAAAGGCGGCGCACCTCCGCCGGCAAATCTTGCATACTTAATGCCCATGGTATTCCAGTCTTGGAATGTTCTCTTCTTTGGGGCACCCTTGATCTGTTCGAATTCCTGGCGCCAGATCTCGGTCACGGTCAGGTCCTCGTTCGTTTGAAGGAGGCTGGACATTGAGAAACGCTACCGTGAGCACATACGACGGCAGATTTCTCTACACTCACCTTGATATTCTACAGGCTAGCCGTATCATGCTGATCATGACCAGAAACTGGCCGACGTATCGAGCTTCAGACTTGATGAGCACCTCTCTGCCAAATCGGTGAGGGACTCGTCTTCCTTGAACGGAGCGTCTTGTAACAGAGCCATGCTCCGATATACCGCTCTGCCGGTGTCCAATACGCGTTCAGACGTGAGATTGGCTGTAAGCAGACTCAGAGACTTCGTGACGGCGGCCGACAAAGCTTGGACAGGTTCGTCTAGCGGATCCCACTGCAGAGGAGCGTGTACTACACCCCCCCTGTTACAATCAGGATCCCAGCGGTGTTGCGGGCGCAGACGCAGCAATTGTCTCGCGTTTCCGGGAGGGTACTTGTCCACGGCATAAGGCTTCTTGGAAACCCGAGAGGGACGTTCGGACCTCGCCGATCGCACAGGGCCCACCTCTGAGTCCTGGGTTCCACTGACGGTGCCGCCATGTGTCCCTGTCCGTACAGGTTAGTCCTGCAATTAACTGCCGGGTAGCAAATCTTACCGTTATCCTGCACTGCGGTGTTAGTTGATAGTTCCGCGCTATGAGTACCGTAACCAGTGCGTTTCTGAGATGTCGACACTACTGAACTTGAAGGAGCTTGTTCACTTGAATTAGTATGCCCTACAGCCGGGCCCGCTGTCCAATCAGGTTATTTTTATTCTTTGCACCTGAAAAAGTGCAGACAACTCACCAGCAAGGGATGTAATGTAGCCGGCGAGCTCATCCCGACTTTCTTGAAAGCCTTGTGTTTGCTGAAGACGCCCAAACAAGGACTGTAAGGCAGGCGTGAGCGACTCAGTTTGGCCTAGTAAATTAACCAGGTCAGTTTGCTCGTCCTGTGACAGCGTCAGAGACATAGCCAGGCTTCCAACCATGCTGGTGGCAAACACTGACAGTGGGATGCACGTCCAGGATCCGGTGATCACGGGACTACAATGCCGCGGGGGGCCGGATGGTATATGGATGACAGACATATTCATTGAGATGTAGTAGTGGCGATGGTGAATTTTACATGACAAGCCGTACGGAAAATGTACAAAGCGGTGCGAAGGCGGTACGAGAACGATACGAGAGCGCGGTGACAAAACATGGGCATAACTATGACAAAACACGGGCATAACTATGACGAACGACAACGAACCGAGCTGAACACACAAGACGTGAAACCGGACGACCGA
Source organism: Fomitopsis serialis (assembly GCF_022376445.1). Lineage (NCBI taxonomy): Eukaryota > Fungi > Basidiomycota > Agaricomycetes > Polyporales > Fomitopsidaceae > Fomitopsis > Fomitopsis serialis. The sequence goes on along the minus strand of NW_025955343.1, from coordinate 14,327 downwards.
GATGTTGTACATGCTCTAGAGAGCTCACGCGAGATCGCTCAGCGACGACGATTGACGCCTTTCTGCTTGCCATACCCCTTCGGATCGTAGTCGGAGTCCTGGGCCAGGTCGCTAGGCCCTGAAGAATCGCTGGAGAACGATATATCCCCCTGCGCCTCCGGGTCCGAATCGGGCACGATGTCGTCAGGGACCGTCTCCCCGTAGCACATCCTCTTGAGCTCCCTGTCGGCCTCGTCGTAGTTCTTGTCTTCAACGTGCTTCCTGACTAGTCTGCTGTGCGCAAGAGCTTCTTGCAAGGGGACTGCGGCGTAGCTCTGATGGGCCGTCTGGACTTCGTCGGGTTGGCCCTTGGCTATGCGCTCCAGCGCCGAGTCCCTCGCGGCGTCGCGAAGCTCAGCGAACATCACGGCGGATGGATCGCTGATGGATGGCTCCCGAAAATTGAAGACGTCCTCCTGCTCACCAAGTCGCCTGATCTTTTCCCGGTCATGGCGTAGCCAGTCCAGGCACAGGACCGCATGCTTGAAGATTTGATGTCGCATCTCCCCCATGATGGGGTCCCATGTCTCGGAGAAGAAGAGGTCGCGTTGTGCGAGCTCCGCCGCCGAGGCCGTCTTCCAGTTTGATCGCACGGGCTGCATACAAACGTCAACCATTGATGCTGATATTGAGTTGTGTTCAACTACTTACCAGGGCCTTGTAACAGTCTACCCAGTCCTTCATCGTGAAGGATCTCGCCCTCGTCATCAAGAGCCTGCCGTCGGCAGGCCCTTGGAACGCCATCAGATACGCGTGCGTACGCCCGACATAGATCTCGCCCTTGTGTGCCCACCCACCGGAGACGCAGTCGTCTGGGAGAGGGAGCTCCTGCAAAATGTTGCCGGTGGGAGGGTGGAAGGTATCCCCGAGAGCCTTCTTGGTCTGCGCAGGTGTCATCTCGTCGATGATCACGACAACATGCGCTGACGCCAGGTATATCTTCGGAGCTGATTTCTTCTCTCCCGCTGGCGCCCCGTCGTCGACTTGTGAGCCGGCTCCTGGCTGCGAAAGGGTGAGAGACGACAAGTCGGAGAGTTCACCGTGTGCGTCGAAAACTGCACCGCCGGCTCCAGCCTGAGACTGGGACCCCTCATCACTGAGCGACGTGAGTGCCGAGAGCGACGATCCACCCCCTGAACCCGAACCCGCATCCGAACCAGAACTATCCGCACCCTTGCTCGCCGCCGCCTCCGCTGCCGCCGTCCCCGCTGCCGCCTCGGTCTCGGCAGGTACAACCACGCATGGGGTGTGCTGGTCCGTGCTGATGACCATGCGCTTCGCCGTCTGCCGGTCCAGTGAGCCAGCGTGAGGTAAAATGATCAGGTCACTTACCTTCTCCAAGACCGCCTTGCGGGACTGGGTGTGCGCATTCTCCACCGACAGAAGGTCAAAGTCGTACTGCCTCGTCCTCGCCACCTTCGGTCTGAAAACCAACCTGATCGTGAGGTCAGGCACCGTCAATTGCCCCGCCGAGATCACGGTGTTGTCCGTAAGCCTCTGCAGCGTCGAGTGGACGAGGTGCTCGCGGAGTAGATCCATCCATGGCGTGATCACCGGCTCGATCAACATGGTGTCGATCATTGGGAGTATGACTTGATGAAGGGGCCCGGGGGACCCGGAGATGAGGCGGTTGGTGGTCATATCGTAGTCGAACCTGCATGAGAGATTCTTAAGCTGCTATGAACCGTGAACACCGCAAATTCAAGCTTACCAAAAATAACGGAGGAGATTCGAATGGTGGATGAGGAACCCCCTTAGCTGCACCCACTCTTGCGGTGAAAGCCTGGTTTCCTGATGTTGCACTGCCAGTTAAATCGTATACATACAACGCAACCGAATATATACTTACCCTGGCGTGGCAGTAGACTTTTGGAAACTCTGGGTCCTGCAGTAATGCGCCAAAGACCCGTCGAGTGATGGGCCAGTTGTGCAGCACCTCAATGTTAATTTCTTCGTCGTCGCTCGATGTGATATCAGAAGGGGGGGCGCTGCTCAACAGTCAGTAGTGGTTAAGCTGACGGACTCAGGAGTCGGGAACTTACGTGTAATTGGAAGCTCTGTAAAGATGCTGTACTTCCCCCCGAAGTGCGAGTCCGTTGCAGAAAACTGAAAATCCGGAGAGCCGGGGTGCACAGAGGGGCACTCGTCCCGAGGGCTGAGGCCGTTGTACGCCTGGGCGAAGGAATGAGCGGGGACCTGCATGACTCAGGGAGGCAGCGCTGTAACGCAAAGGGAACACACTTATCGTGCCGTTATGTAACCGGGACGATGCGGCCCCTTTCAGAGGTCAAGTGACCCGGTTACAGCCGGGGACCGTTACTTGCAATGCCATCCGACGATGCACATGGAAAGGCCGCCCTGGTACTAGTCCCGATTTGGACGGCGCGGGGTCACCGCGCGGTCCAGATCGGGACATGCTAATAATAGCATGGGCAGGGATGGGGGTGGTACAAGATAGGCGTGAACGCGCGTACTCGTACTCGTGCAGGCAAGGAATATGTTACAACGGCATGTCCCATTTGATCGGAAATGTGCTCTAGCGTATCTTTGAACTCACCTAATATACTAGTATATGGACAACACCGGCGTTGGCTTTGAGTCAGACAGAAATAAGTCAGACAACGTAATAGGAGCCATGAAGACAAACTCACTATACTAGGCCCTATGCTTGAGACCGTCAATGCAACGAGCTTCACTGGAGATCGCTGGTTCTGTTGTGGTGAGCAAAAGGCACAGGTAAGTAGAGAGGCCCACTAGATCTACGCACTGTATGTATGGCTTTGCGGCAAGGAGCAGAAGAGAGAGAGAAACAAGGCGCCTGAGAGAACGCCCAAACGAGCGCTGCCTGTCAAGATCAGCTGGGACTCTTGCGCAAGCGAGAAAGGAATGCAGGGGGTCCCACTCCAACACTGACACGTCCCTCACCGCTCGGTTTTTCCCCAAAAAACCCTACCTTCAGCTTTTTCCACTCTGTATTCGCTCCTGACACTGCACCGGTGAGTCAAAACCGCTCTCTTACCGTTGGAAGAGCCTCAAATATGCGTCAGGGATGCCTAAGAGGCGGTTATTTTCTTTGGCCGACTTGTTGGGCCCAACATGTGACGCATGCAACCGACCATTCGACAGCATGCAAGGCCTCATTTCCCATCAATCTACCAGCCGCAGTTGTGCGTGGTACAAGAAGGGAAAGCTGCGGGAACTTAACCGGGACGAGGAGCCTCTGTCCGACGCATCTGGGGATGAAATTGAGGAAATTGAGGACCGGTCAAGGTGCGCAATCTGTATTGTGTGTTAATGTTGTTTAACTGACCGCAGATAAGGCACTCTACTCCACAACGCGAGCATAGCATAGACGATTCAAGTCACGAAGACGTACAGTATTCTCAAGGTGAGCTATTCACGCAGTCTGTGTATGAGTCAGCGCTTATGACACATCTACAGATTTCGGTCATGAAGAGCAGTCAGAAGAAGAAAGCGATGAAGAGAGCGACAAAGATGAGGAATACGACGAGTTATATCACTTCGTTCCTATTGCTGGACCCAGCCGCGTCGCATCAACATCTTCCGCACCATCCACGTCTTCACCGTCAGCACCAAAACGGCGTACGGCCGTCTCACTGGATGACGATGAAGACGAACGGGTTGAAGAAGTAAATAGGGATGCTGGTAAAGTCAAGGGTGAGGGAGAGACGGTCAGGGAGATGTGGAGAAAACACTTCTCCCGTGAGACCGAAGGTGCCGGTGCCGGTGAGTACCCATTTGTCTAGATCTTGAAGTACTTTGCTCATCCTGACAAACTTGTAGATGTGCAAGACCACACGTCTGCGGGTGCGGTATGGGATCCATTCAGTGGCGAGACGGACTGGGAGATAGCCAAATGGTTCATCAAGGAGGGGATAGGGCAAGGTGCTGTGGATCGTTTTCTGCGCATACCTCAAGTAAGTATTATTGTATCTCTATGACTGGACTCGGAGAAGCTCACCCAATGTACACGTCAGGTTAAAGATAAGCTAGGCTTGTCATACCACAACAATAGAGCACTGTTACAGAAAGTCGATGCCATCCCGGAGAGGGCTGGTTGGCAGGAGCGATGGATCTCATTCAAGGATCGGCCTGGTGAGACGCACCTTGTCCAATTCCGCGACATCATACAGGCCATCAAGGCCTTGCTAGGCAACCCAGCTCACGCGGACCGCATCGTTTACCGGCCCAGTAGGATATTCTCAAACTCTACGCGTAAGAATCGAATTTATACGGAGATGTGGACTGGAAAATGGTGGAACGCGGTTCAGGTAAGTACGTCCGCCTACTACACTCATTCTATTTTACTCAGAATAGTACAAACAACCAGAGCCTCCTCCCTAGTGGATCAGCCGTAGCACCAGTCATCATTGCAACCGACAAGACTCAACTCACCCAATTCTCGGGCAGCAAGGCCGCTTATCCAGTCTACATGACTCTTGGCAACATACCTAAAGAATTACGCCGTAAGCCGTCTGAGCACGCATGCATCTTGATCGGTTACCTCTCCGTCGACAAGGTCGACTCAACCGGCCTCACTGAGAGAAAGCAGAGGGCCTTGGTTCAGCAATTGTTCCACGCGTCCATCCGGATGATTTTGGAACCTCTTGTCCAAGCTGGCAAGGAGGGTGTTGACGTGACGGGCGGCGATGGAAAAATCCGACGAGTTCATCCAATCCTAGCATCCTACGTCGCTGACTACCCTGAGCAGTGTTTGGTCGGGTGCGCCAAGTACGGTACATGCCCTGTGTGTCAGTGTCCCGAAACTGGGCTCGAGGATGCTGCTGCGCGAATACCACGCACGCAGATATGGACCCTCGATGTACTCCGTAAAGCCAGGGAGAAGGGTGGCAGAGACTCAGCGGCCTTCTCCACTGCCTGCAAGGAGTACAACGTATCGGGTTACGCCATCAATCCATTCTGGAAGGACCTACCGTTCACTAATATTCACTCATGCATCACTCCAGACGTGCTACACCAGCTATACCAGGGTGTATTCAAGCACATTCTGGAGTGGTGCGGTGAAATCATGGACCCCAAGGAGCTGGATCAGCGTATACGCTCCCTTCCGCCTGCGTACGGCACGCGGCACTTCAAGAATGGGATCTCTGCGCTGTCCCAGGTCTCTGGGGGGAACGCAAGGACATCGCTCGTGTCCTCCTAGGGTGCCTTGTCGGACGTGTTCCCAAGGCAGCCATGCTCACCTTCCGTTCCCTTCTTGATTTCATTTATCTCGCTCAGTATCCGACTCACGACGATACGACACTGGGTTACATGGAAGAATCCCTGAAGGTATTCCATCAAAACAAGCACATTCTAAAGGAACTCGGTGTACGCGAACATATGAACATACCGAAGATCCACTCACTCCTGCACTACGTCGAATCAATCCGGAACCTCGGGACCACCGACAACTTCAATACCGAGATGTTCGAAAGGCTCCATATCGACCTCGCGAAGAAAGCATGGCGTGCATCGAACCACCGTGACGCCCGGCCCCAGATGATCAAGTGGCTCGAACGCCGCGAGAAGGTTTCGATGTACGATACGCTTCAGCGCAGACTCGGCACCGACACGAACGATTCCGACGCTGACGCTGACGCTGAGAGCTCCAGCGAGTTCGGTGCCCGCGACGCGCACGGAGGCAAACATCATACCCCCGGTATCCAGCTACCCAAACACCCTTCCGTATCCCGGCAATCCCTGCTTTCCGTCGAGGAGAAACACAACGCACCTGGATTTTCCTCCGCACTCTCCCAATACGTGTACTCGCTGAAGCTAGGCCGCCCACTCAGTCCCAAAGAATTAGAGAAGGCGAGTACCTACCTCCCGTTCGCCCGTCTGGACGTGTTCCACGGCTTCAAGTTCAGAGTCGCATCCCTCTCCGACAACAAGGAGGAGAGGGATAGCGTCAAGGCAAGGCCGGCTGGTGGAAGCCAGCCAGCCAGATTCGACACGGTGGTGGTCTTGCGCGGGGAGGACGGAGAAGCCACTGGAATGCAAGGTAAGTTCTGTTTTATTGTGAGCAAACACATGGGTGATTGTCTAACATATATGTACCAACTCTGCAGGGACGCGGATAGGCAGGCTGCGTGTAATCTTCCGACTGCCAAAGAAAATCCACGACGTACAAACACTACAGGAAATTCACGCACCTGCGGCATGGGAGCAAGGGGGACCTCTAGCGTACATAGAATGGTACGGTAAATTGGCGTCGAGTGCTGATCCAGTGCACATGATGTACGAGGTCAACAAGATGCCCGTTCGTGCAAATGGACACCCCACCGGAGAAATCGTGCCGTTGAGTTCTATTCGTCAGTCATGTCAGTTGATACCGCGCTTTCCTAGTACCGTCTCTCGCGCTACCGCGAATGCTCCTCAGGCTACAGTAGACTACGAGGATGCTTCTGTACACAACTGGACCTCAGACTCGGTGCTTGATCGTGCCTCCCGATTTTTACTGAACAATTGGGCTAGTAAATATGCCTACCAGACATTGTGGTAGAGTAGTCGTACTATACTTTCCGGGCACACAATATAATGATACACTGCTCTTATCGGTCGTTCACAGTCGTCGGCAGCACGCATAGTAGAAGCAACATCATATGAAATATATTAGTTGTACGGTAGAGAACATTAACTATCTATGACGGTCCATGACGGCGCAGGATTAGGCGGGGGAAATGCAGACGGGCGAGCGAGCAGCCAAGTAGGTGGGTGGACAGGTAAGCGGGCGAACGAGCAAGCGGAAGAATGAGCGGGAGAGCTGAGGAGCGGCGAACGGGCAAGCGGACATGCCGGAGAGCAGGCAGGTGAACATGCGGACTCACCCGTGAAACAGGTGGAACAGCAATTGAGAGAACAAAGCAGGCGAGAGCAGCCGCCCACCTCACGCTCGTGCACACGATGCTCGATCCCTCCACACGCGCGGTGCCGACGGGCGAGACGTCCACGCTCCCGACATCGCTCGTGGCGACCTCGCTCGGGCACCGCGCGGAGCCGAGCGCTCCATGGTACGATCCCGCGCTGGGACACCTGCGCACGCTCGGCGGGCGGGTGCTCGACACGGTGGGGTGGACGGTGCGAATTTCTCCGTGAGCGAGTGGGCAGCAGTGGGCGCGCGTGGCGTGCTCGCAGGCGTGATGATGGATGTGTGTGCGGTCACGGACACGATCATGCGCGACGCGTTCCCCCGGCGAGGACGTCAAGACCGTGCCCATCGGCGACGTCGACATCGGTGGGGGGGACGCAGGTGGATGGTGAGTTTGCGGAGGACGTGCTGCCGAGGACGGTGGAGGGGGAGGACCCGCCTCCGGAGACTGAGAAGGCGTGGCGCGAGGGATGGGTGATGGATTAGAGAAATCAATGGAGATTCGGAGAGGGCGCGAGAAGGGTAGGGAGCGGGAGCGGACGGCTTGGGAGGAGGCCCGGGCTTTCCTAGCCCCTCGATGATGTTGCTTGTTGACGATGTGTAGATAGCCATACAGCTCACTCTGCTCGAAGCAAGCAGGCTTGTATGCGGCGGGCTCATCAAGCTGATATCGGGGCTGTCGAGCCGGACTAGCGGGCACTCACCTGGTTTATGCGCCTCCAGCGATGCTCTTGGTGCACCGCTGAAGCTCCTACAAGCTGCGGCTCACGCAGCCTGAAGGTTATGTGCCAGCCCAATGTACACACCCCGTCTCTTGCAGATGGGCCCGTCTGCATGTCCTGAAGATCCGCGGTAGGTACGCGAGGGCGAGACAAAGATGATATCGAGGAGAAGAGGCAGAAGGCAGACGCAAGGGAGAGATCTCGGAGCAGCAAGAATCATCCATAAATAAGTATAAGTGTACCGTGTTAGTGGCTGCAATCTTACTGCAATCATTCGCTGAAGTGAGCGCTTCGCACTTGTATAAACCGCTAACTCGCACCACGGTCGACCTGCCCTCTGGCTTTCCTGCCTTTCCTCTCGCCTCTCTGCTTGCGTTCTTGCCTGTTTGCCCGGCTGCCTTCTCGCCCGGCATCCCACTTTCTCGCCTGTCCAGTTTCTCTCCCACTCGCCCGCCCTCTGAGTTATCTTCCCGTCTCTGTCTTCTGACCGCCTGCTCTGTCGTCAACCAGCCAATTTCGAGTCGCAGAATGTCAAGCCACTAGTGTCGTCCCAACCAGCCCGCGAGCACAGATCTAGAGTTGTTCAGCTGAATGATCACTGCCAGCCATTCTGCTACCCGCTCCATCCGGCACCGCTGGAAGTGGTACAAGACCACCATCACCTCTCTCGGCCACTCAACGTTCACCTGGCCACCCTCTTGTTTTCTTCCTTGCTCTACCACTCGGCTCTGGCAACGTCTGGTAGCGCCCACGCGAATCTGCTGGTACGCAAGTCAGTCATGCGACCAAGACTTGTACAACGCGCGCACAAGTGCAGTGTCGACCGAGGCGACCGTGCGACCCACAAGGAACCTGGAAGGAGAAGGATGAGAGGAGAGCGCGTAGAGAAGAGCGAAGACTCGATATTGTAAGGTATGCCCCTACTAGATGTACCCGCCGCCGCCATTGGGACCGTCGCCAGTCGTAGCATGCATATATCGACGACTGAGATGTCCGTCGTGGGCCCTGCTGGCCAAGAAGACGGCACTTCCGTCACTCGGGACGACTTATATGTCATACCTGATGCTACATACGGCAACACGTTGGCCGTGTATCGCTGCGCGTCTGGCGTTTTTTGACACAGTTGTGTGAGTGCGCCGAACCTTAAGCTTGATGTACACACTAACGACGAAGATCAAGATGACAACACGCACTAGTGCTTCTCTACTCATCGTCGAGTTTGCAACTTACTCACGCAGCCCCGTCATCGCGGTCTCCATCCTCACCGGCGAGGCGGTCAACCGGTCTGTCGTTGCTGATGTCCCGAACTCGCCCAACCTCAACTCCGGGGTCCCCCCTCCCCTCGTAAGTTCTCAGGTGCCATGAACCGTCTCATCGCTACTGACAGTCTTCCAATCCCCCAGCCGGTGTCCGCAGCGGCACCGGATCAGCCCTGCCAGTGGGCAGCCATCACCTCTCACATCCACCGTGCTGGATGAGCATCTCGACGTACATACTGCAGTCCACGCATTCGCGCATGCTGGACGCGTGCTGCAGTGACATTAGGTCGCAGTCATCAGCATAAGAGGTACGCAACGCTGAGCGACGTCTCCACGCACTCAACAACGCAACACCAGCCATGCCCGAGCATCGCCCACCGAAGAGCGGTCTCATCCTCGCCGTGAATGTGGGTCGTCTTCCTGAAGATATCCCTCTACCGCCGCGCTGACGAACGTGCGGAAAGCTCAGGACAGGACGTCGTCGAGCTGCTCCTGACGTCTAGCATCACGAACATCTCGTCACCAACCGCCTCCTTCACCTTCAAACTCGCGTCTCACAATGAAGGACGCGAGGCAAAGAAAGAGTCTGTAGACAGGATCAAGGACCACGCAGCTGCGTTCGCCTACTTCCTCGAGCATCTGAAGAACGAGAGCAAGATCAAACGGGAGTCCATCGTGCACGTCTGCCATCGTGTCGTGCATGGCGGTGACTACTTTGAGCCTGTAATCATCAACTCGGAGAGCTACCAACATATTGAGAACCTGTCTGATCTCGCTCCACTGTGAGTAGTTCGCTTGTTCGATACGTACGGACGTGCGAGTGATTGTCTATGCAGCCACAACGGCGCTGCGCTCTCAGTCATGAAGAGCACCATCGACTCTCTTCCGAAGGCGAGCTCTATCGCATACTTTGATACCTCGTTCCACAGGTCGATACCCCTGCACGTCGCTCGCTATGCGATCAATCCGGAGGTTGCCCATAAGCGCGGACGGAAGAAGTACGGCTTCCGTGGCCCGAGTTGTGAGTGCGAGAGCCATTGCGTTGAATGTCACCATTGAGCCACGTCCCCAGATGCATACATCCTCGGTGCTGTTGGTCATTATCTGCAAAAGGTGTGTCATCTGCTCGGTGTACTTAAACTGCAACCTCACATTCGCCTAGGACACGTCCGCTCTCAACCTCATCGTCATGCACCTCGGTTCCGGGGCCAGCATCTGTGCCATCCGGAACGGACAGTCTCTCGATACGTCCATGGGGCTCACGCCCGTCTCTGGCCTCCCGGGCGCGACACGTAGCGGGCTTGTCGACTTGTCCCTCATCTTCCACTACAGGAACCGCGCTGTATGGATCACCCACGACCAAACTGTCGACGTGCGTGTCACGCAGGCCGAGGAGATCCTCAACACCGAGTCGGGGTGGAAGGCGCTCACCGGGACGTCGGATTTCAATGAGGTCGTGAAGAACATGCAGGAGCACTTGCAGCAGCAGGGGGCAATGAAGGGCAGGGATGTCGTGGACTGGCAGAGCAAGGCCACGTGGAAGCTCAAGTTTGATCTGTTCCGAGTCGTGGACAGGAGGCTGGGCGGGAGGGCGGACGCAATCGTCTTCTCTGGTGGCATTGACGAGCGGAGCGCCGAGCTTCGGGAGGCCGTCGTGCGGAGTTCAGAGTGTCTTCGCTCCCGGCTCGACGAGGCGGCCAACGTGAAAGTGAGCCAGCAGGAAGGCGTGGTTGTCAGCGCGGGTAAGAGGACAGACTTGGATGTCTGGCGTGTATTGGTGTGTAGGATAGATGAGCAGGTGGGCAACAGCCTGTGGTCCCTAGTACTGGCAATGTACTGCTAATAGAATAGTGTGGTCAATGGGAGACTTCCTATAGCATACCAACAAAATCAGCATAGAACCACGTAGGTAACATTGATGCACTTTCTTAACTTGTTTCAAGCAGTAAAGGTAAGCGTGCACTCGTGGACAAGGGACCCAAGGTTAGTGGGTAGCTTTTATGACATGAGAGGCTTTTGGCATCCTTGGTGCACTTGAAAGAACAGGGAAATCCCATATTTACTTGGCAAGTATGGCATATTCCTTACAAGTGCACTCAAGAGAAATGGGTTTTTCCTGATGACGCGACTCCAGGAGCTCGCGGAACGTATCTTCCATATCGGCATCCCCAACATCGAGGTCTTCATGACCATAGGAATGCTCAACGCGATGAACGGCTACCTTAGCCACCTCCAATCGCAAGTCGGTACGTCCCTCACGACTTCAGTCACCTCGGGCGTCCCCTACACTTCCGTCGACATCGCCGAGCGCCTCGATCTCGAGCAGCGCATCATCTCGGACAACAAGGCGTCCTCGTCCGCCACGGCTCTCGCCGCCTACTCGAAGCCCGGGAAGTCGGTGCCGTCGCAGAAGACGTGCACCAACGCTAAGTGCCCGCGTCCGAACGGTCATACCGCTCCGGAATGCTGGGCTCCGGGTGGAGGAATGGAAGGACGTCGAGAGGAGGTGCTGGCGAACAAGAAAAAGGGGAAGGGACCGGGCAAGGCTAGCTCCGGCGCCGCCTCGGGGACCGACCGTGACAAGATGGGGCGGGCGTACATCGTGGATGGTAAGACCGGCCACGCTTATCTCTTGAGCACGGTCCCACCGGCATCCATGTCCTCTACCTCTCAGGCTGATGACGCCACGTCCGAGTCCGACTTCGCTGGGCTGACGACTGACGCGTCTCCCGAATGGCTCGCGTCTGTTGCTGTGCCGGCTGACCTCTTCGAGTACGACGCTCTGGTGTCTGTTGAAGACGAAGAGGCCGTCTCTCTGAACTGGTCCTCACACTCTCGGGCTCCGTCTGATCCCACGGCTTTCTCGGTGGCTCCAGTGCCTGTGGCTGCTCGCCATGTCTCTACTGCTGGGACTGAGCCCTTCGTATTCGACTCAGGCGCCTCCACGCACTTGTCTCCTCGTAAGGCCGACTTCCACGACCTTCGTCCGATTGCTCCGCGCGGCATCCGTGGCGTCAGCGGCTCCGTCATCTTCGCATGCGGCGTTGGCAAGGTCCGCCTGCACATTGGCCGTGGCGCTTCCATCGTTCTCGACAACGTCCTCTATGTGCCGCAGGCTACGGTTCGCCTGATTAGCATCTCGGCTCTATGCAGCTCGGCAACTCGGTACTCCGTGCTCTTCACCAACACCGGTGTTCGTATCCTCAAGCCGGGCGGGGCCATCTTGGCTTCCGGCACTCTCACGTCCAAGCGCCTTTACTCTCTCGACGGTGCTCCTCCTTCCACGGAGCACACCATGTACTCGGCTCGGGTCCCGACGCTCGAAGTCTGGCACCGCCGCCTGGGCCACGTCAACCATCGTACCATTCACGACATGGCTCGTCTCGGGTCGGTCACAGGTATGCCCATCATCCTCTCCCCACCAGCGAAATGTGAACATTGCATTCTCGGCAAACAGACGAGAAGTGCGGTTCCGAAGGTGCGGGTGGGGGAAAAGGCAACTAGGGTCCTGGGTACGGTGTTCGTGGACGTGCAGGGGCAGCAGGACGTGCGTTCCGCCTCTGGGAACTTGTATTCTATGAACGTTCTCGATGATTTCACGTCCCACACATGGGCTGTTCCTGTGCCATCCAAGGTCATTCTCGACCGCTTCAAAGCATGGGTCCTAGCTCGTGAGGTCAAAACTGGCGAACGTCTGGGCGTCGTGCAGATCGACAACGGCGAACTTCTCTCCAACGAGTTCAAAGCGTGGATCGAGAGTCGCGGCTCGCAATGGCGAACCACCGCGCCGCACACATCCGCACAGAATGGTCGTATCGAGCGGTTCCACCGCACACTGATGGACCGCGCGCGTGCTATGCGCCTGGCTGCTGACGCCCCGCCGAACCGCTGGGACGAGTTCCTTGTCACCGCCAACTACTTGTCAGTGCGAACTCCTTCTCGCTCACTGCCGCCTGGCGTCACGCCCTACGAGATGTGGCACGGGAAGAAGCCCGACTTGTCGCATTTGCGCGAGATCGGCTGTAGGGCATTTGTGCTCATTCAGAACAGGCACAACCCGAAGATTTACGAGCGGTCAGTGGAATGCGTTCTCATTGGGTATGGACAACACTCGAAGACGTATCGGCTATACCACCGCGGCACCCACAAAGTTGTCGAGTCCTTCCATGTGTCCTTCATCGAGTCGCATGAGGCCCCTTCGTCGTCCCCACCATCGCCTGTCCGTGCACTTCCTGCCCCCGTTCTGTCTGATGTTGTCGATTCCGATGACGATCTCGTGGCTCCTCCGGTGGATCCTCCTGTGGCCGACGTCGCGCCGCTGCCGTCTGCGCCCTCTATGCCAGCGGTGAACCAGCCGCCTCCTGCACTTCCTCCGGTGCTGCCGCCTCCTGTCGCTCGTCCTCAGTCGCCTCCTGTCCGTCGCTCCTCTCGACTGCCCATGCCGTCCCAAAAGGGTGCTGCCGCCTCGGGGGTCCCTTTTGTCTCGCGCCTCGATCGTACACTGGATCGTATGCGCGCAGCTCCGCGTCCTGCATCTCCTTCTGGCATCCCGGCTCCTGCTCTGCCTGCTTCATCAGGAAAAACACATTTTACTTGGCCGGCTTGACCAAGGCAAATGGGATATTGGTGTTGCTTGGGTGACTTGACCAGGTCGCCCAGCTAATCTGTATGACTTGAGTCACTTATAAGCCTTTCAAGACGTTTTCTTATTCCATCTTACTTCTTCAAGCATGTCTGGTGTCCTTCGCTGTTCTCACCAAGCCACTACAGGTAGCCCAAGTAAGGCTAAATCCTTCTACATCTTGAGCATCTTGGGATTGAGCTCAGTAAATATTGATATATTTCATAGTCTATCTAAGTTGTACGTTGTACATGGCAGACTCATACTAATCCTACTCAAAAATGAGAATGCGTTGAAATGATCATACCTTGTAAGAACAGAGGCAAGTATGCGATCAGGAACACCAGGAAGATACAGATGATACACCTATTAATCCACTGGAACACCGGGCTGCGGTTGTAGCAGCCCGCCACGCCGATGAACGCGCTGGACGATGTGTATTTGCAAAGCGTCAGTTGACCCTTGAGCGTTCCGAGGTAGACCACTATGAAGAGTCAGCTATGTGTTGCAGTGAACAACGGGGCCTGCTTACTCGTCGTGATGAAGATCTGCACGGACAACATAACCAGCATGTTATGGATATGGAAACCGGGATGACCGTAGTAGAACATCAGGAAACAGTCGATGGGCAGCTGCGTTCCGAGGTAGTAGTACTCTGGGCTGAGCATCTGCTCGCCCATACCCATGCCGCTCTTTGTCTGGAAGTTGAGGATGGTGCCGAAACCGAGATCACGTCCTTTGCCACACTGGTAGTACTCGGCGTGCTTGATGCGACCACCACGACCGAACGCGTT
>NW_025955342.1:0-37176 GCF_022376445.1 Fomitopsis serialis | reverse complement strand
CCCCTGGGTGCCGCGCTCGCGGGTGTGGAGTTGGGCTACAACCGGACGATCCTGTTCATCGGCGATGGTAGCATGTAGTGTCTGTTGTAGGATCGGTCTTTGGCCCAGTGCTGATCGCGGTTGACTCGCCTTGCAGCCAACTGACGGTGCAGGAGCTGTCTGTCATGATGCGCTCCGGCCTGAAGCCGTCATCTTCGTCCTGAACAACAAGGCTACACGATCGAACGCTACCTACACGGCATGACGAGGAAGTACAACGACATCGCGGACTGGTGAGTCTCACGTTCCCTTCCGTCTATTGCGATGCTCACCGGACGCGCGCAGGAAATGGACGAAGTTGCTCGGGACGCTCGGCGGCGAGGAGGGCAAGACGTGCCAGTCCTACCACGTCGAGACGAAGTCGGAGCTGTCGAAGCTCCTGGACGACCCGCATTCGCAGCCGCGGACAAGATGCAGCTCGTCGAGCTCATCATGGACCCGACTGACGCGCCCAGCGCGCTCAAGCGCCAGGCGGAGCTCGCGGCAAGACCAACCGCTACGTCGCGGAGCTGCCGGACGCAGAGGGGCTGGGTGAGGCTGTCTAGACTCGATGTGTGTTAGACGTTTGCGATCGCTGGGACGAGAAGTGATATGTAAAGTAAAAGTGCTTGCTGTGGAAGGTCATGTTCTGTATCGCCGCACCGCTCAAATTGTTGTACACTTACTCAGTAGCATTAGCGAGTACTAGTTTATCATAATAGAAGCAATCACCTACACACCTCAATGTACATTTTATCATGCATCAAGGCAACATACAGGGTGCCGGAGAGTGCGGAGCGCATTGTACAGACTTCGACTCCCGGGTGAACGTGGCATTCAGTTGTCCATGCAATGTCAAGGAGCACCATTATGTCAACCAAGAACCTGTTGACACCGGTCATCTGCCCGAGTAAAGTACGTAGCAAATTCCCTTCACAACCGGATGCGATTTGCGCAATCAAAACTGCAGGACGCAAGTCAATATTCCCAATTGAATCCTGACCTAGTAGCTCTGCACGGGTAACTACGCCAGTCATGGTTCGTTTCGAACACGGCGACGTGTCTTGCAACCCTGTGCGCAACCTTTGTGTGACCGGAAACAATCAGTTGGTCGACGCAGGATCATTTGCTCTCAACATCATCAACTCCTCCACAAGGGTCTGTCGCCGATACTCCAGTCGAAGATTGGGGACGTTTGTCTGGGAATGTCAGCAAGCGACTTGTGTCTTAATGAGACGGTGTCCTACCTTGTTTATGTCGTTGCCCGCAGCACCTGGCAGGTACCAGTGCTGCCCCAGCCAATGCTGCTTGATCTCCATCTCGAACCCACTCTGGATCACGGAGTTACGCGCGAGTTCGGCTAAGGAGCTCTGAGGGAACTTGTAAATCTGTGGCAAGAACTGTCAACGAGACGGCGCCCGGGATACGCTCCGTTGCCTTACATGGGCCGCAACACTGTACTCTTCCAGAAGGGGTTCCTGGAAGCGAGCGTGAGGTTACTGACTACGCGTGTTGACGGAGAAGACGCACCTTGGTGAAGTGGAACTGGAGCGGATCATCCGTGCTCAGGCTGACGTTCAGCCCACCTTGAAGAAGTCGGGTAGCGGGTTGCGCTCATACATCAAGAACAGGGCGTTGTTGCTGAGAGGACTCATGGCGATCCCAATCTGCTTGAGGTAGAAGAGGTACTGCAGGGCGGGGACCTTGCGAAGGAGGATGCCGTGGGAGATCGAATGCGCGGTGAGGAAGGCGGATGTCAGATGGTCCGTGTCTCCAGCTTCGCCGCTATGGGGACGAAAGACGAATGTATCTGTGAAAGGCATAGTCAGCCAGTCATGGAATCATGACTTCCAGATCTACGCACTGAAACCCTTGCACGCCGCCAATGATTCAGGCTTGCCATATTAGCGAACATATAGTACACCCTGTCATAACGACGGTGAGCGTGAGCACGAACAAAATTAGCAAGTGCGACAACTGACCAATACGAGTACGGAGGGGACTCCTTAGCATTCCACAGTCGCGGGTATGGGAACTTGCGGTGGTAGCGCCGCTCAGTCTTTGACTCGTCGTCGACAGTGTCGAAGCCAATAACACGTTGTAAAATACATGCAGTTCTGGATGAGAGCTCGGGTCGTGCGTAACTTCAAACAATGGTCGGAATACATCTGGACGTGATGAGATTAGTGCAGTGCGACGAGCGTATGTATGCGTGTGGCTCACTTTTGACAATATCCTCAAAGTTCTCTATCGATCCATTCTGTTTGTACACGTCGTACAGACGCGGAATCTGGATGAGCCATCGTACATTGTGTGAATACAGCTTGTTGTGCACAATCCATCGGGCGAGCTTGTCCCACTCGTCGGAGTTCCGTCCGTAGATGCTGAGTCGCCATTCCGAGTTCTGTGAAGGTCAGCACGTACAAGGCTCATGTCAAACGCGGTTATACCTGGTATTTGCTTTGTTCGAGATCCGTCATGACCTCTGCATTCCTTGTCAGCGTCAAGAAAGGAAAGCGACGACAGTCGGGACGGACCTTTCGTGAGCTCCGCCAAGTATCGGCCAGCGATATAATTATCAGTCTTGAGGAAGATCTCTCGTAGCCTAGATTCGCCAATTGGGTTGTACTTTAGGTTGAAATTGTCGAAACGATGGAATGAGTCCTGGTGCGCGTGCATGTCTAGCGTGTCTATGGAGAGGTCGTATGCGGTGAGGTTCAGAGATTGGAAGACTTGTTCGAGAGTGAGTTCGCGTCCGTCACGATGAATGACAACGTCCTGAGGGATACACGTGAGACAATAGGTGATGAGTGAGTAGGCGATGCCTACGTGAGGGTATCGCTTCATTTTTGACTTGATGAAGCGTAAAAGATGCTTTTGGTTCATGCAGCTAGAGTGGTGGATATGCGTGTCAACCTTACGGACATTGTAGAAGTCTCTGAATCTCGAAGTTAACTTTGGACAACGGGCCCAATGACAATGCGAACCGGTGTGGAACTCTCTGAAGCCCTCGTAAGGATGTCTGTGGAGGAAGGGAAGGAGCACTAAACAGGCCTACCTTCATATCCGCCAGCTCTTGTGTCTCATTGAGCAACGAGTACATAGTGAACTTGCTCGTGAGATAATTCAATCTCCGGTACGCGAAGCTTTTTGTTGGACCGTCGGCGATCACCCCGAGGACGTACTCCAGATCCATGAAGTACTCCCTGATGCTGGGGACGTCAAACGCGGGAGTCTCAGCTACGACCGTCTGTATTTAGAAGCAAGAAGTTGCTATAGACGACGACCCACCGTCCTTGCTCTTGTAGACTTGAAATACCCTTTTCATCCAATTCGAAGCGCCAGTCTCGGCCCCGGTATATCGCATTGCTCGAAGTCGAACTCATCGTCCTCGGTGTCGGAGCCCGCATGACTGAGGACTGTCGCATGAGGTCCTTTCCAGTGCCAGTGCGGTGGTGGGGGCTTCGGGTAGATCCGCCACTTCTTCAATTCGCTCTTGGGCGGGACGTAAGCGTCGTAGTTGATATCAGGCCGAACGCCAGATACGCCTGAAATGTCCTCCGGGAGGCCGGTGAACGTCCATCATGGTCTTTGGGGTTGAAGCCGAGCTTCTGGCCAGAGCGGCATGCTCCCTGAGCTGACATTTCTGGAACGCCTCGATGATGGAATGAACTCCGGCAAGACACCTGAATCTGTGAAGCTGAGGCTGCTCTCTGTGGCAATACTAGCCCATATGTACCGTGGATCGGTGCCATTTTCCACTGCTCTTGCTGAGACAGATTGGGACCTTCTTCTGGGGTTCCATAACTGGCGGCAGCTTGAAGCTCCCGACGTACGTTGGACCTTCTAGATGGGCTTCCTCCCGCATATATGGAGAGCCCAAACAGAGACAGGTCTCGACGCAGACGTAGCGTCGAGCCACGCCTTCGCTGAGCCCACATCTTTTCCTCGAGCTAGGGTGTGGCAGTCAGACACCGTGAATGCAGTAGGTATCAGGTCGGTCAACGTACGTGGTGCAGCGTTTTCTCCTCGTTGTATCCAAAATATCCGTCTGTTACCCTCGGTGCGGGAGCATGAATACCAGTGGGGCTGAAGACCTCGGATTCTTGAGACGAGCTGCGAGTGGACGTAGGCCTCGCTTCGTCGTCGCTGGCGACACGATGATCCTGTTCGGGCGATCATTGTTTGCAAGCGAATATGGTCAATATTTACAACAGGGGAGGTGGGCTGCTCGAGCAGGCGAGCGAGACACTGCAGGTGCCAGTGTCCACCGAACAAGGTTGCAGTCTCGCGGCAGGTAAATTGACACATAGGCGCCGGAGATCGCTCATCTTGGCAGCAGCTCCGAGCTTAACTTATGTGCAGTTCCCCCGCCACAATCGCGCTGAAGAGAACCGTTCAGCCGCTGAACAAGAACGAGGAACAACATTATGACCAATAAATACCGTACAGCACTAAATTACACAATTGCTACAAGTCCGTAGAAGTACAACTCATGAAATGCGCAAGCGACCTCCCAACACTGGCGACAGCTCGAGAACATGCTGGACACGGAAGTCCTGACATCCAACAATCGCGACGTCCGAAAGCTTACTGATCTCGTCGCCGGACAGATTGTCTGTATACTGTACCCGTCGACACAGCGCCCCGACGATGGCATCGCCGCCGAGCCGCTGGCAATTCCACAACCCCAACATGGTCAGCTTCGGCAGTCGTAGGTGCGGCCTACTACGGCCTGCCCCGTCGGGTCGACAGATTGTTTGGGGAGGCTCGTACGGCGCGAGGAGATTGATGACGGTGTTGGACATGTCGGACGCGATGATGCGGAACTCCTCGAGGTGCTCCAGGCGATCAAAGCACCACTCGAAGTCCTTCGTACGCATGTCCGCGTAGTCCATCTCTAACACCTGTAGAGGCGGGTTGGAGCGTTTGATGAGCCGCCGCAAGCCCATGCCCGTAGCACGGTCGCTCCACGGAGATTGTGAAAAGTCGTGTGCCTCGTCCTCGCTGCCGCCGTCCTCCTCCACGTTCGCGTAGTGGTCGTGCTGGATCGCGAAGTCGATGTTGGTATGCTCGAGGTAGAGTTCCTTGAGTGAAGGAGTATCGAGGTGCGACAATACGGCGCGAACGACGCAGGTGCCCCGCAATACGAGCAGGCGCAGTCGAGGAAGCGAGACGACTGGAGCGAGCCGTATGTCGTCTTCCGGGTTCCCAGCGTGGGGGAAGGAGTAGAAGATGAACTGCTCGAGCACAGGCAGAACGGAGAGGAAGTCGAGCAACCGCGACGCGTTCGTCAGGACGTCTACCGACTCGGAAATCGTGAGCTTCGTGAGCGGCAGAATCGACAAGTGGCCGCGTGGCGGCAAGGTCAAGACGGCGGTACGCATGAAGATGCCCCTTGGCTCGTCGGGTTCGACGGAGTGTAAGGCTGCAAACGAGGGCTTGTCGATATCGGACCGCTCGAGAGGTTGGAGATGCTCAATGAAAGGATCTAGGCCGGTCGTTCCCCTGATAATCATCTGCAAGTGCTCCAGGCGAGCTCCTGAGGCGCCAGCCACGAGCGGTGCGAAATCAAAGTGTTCGTTCGCCTCGTCCATGGTCATGTCAAACGTCCTCCATCGATGGATGTACGGCAATATTGGCGACAAGAGAGGGAGGAGGAAGTCTCTCGAGTCCAAGTTGACATGGACGTGAAGCGGTAATTGCCACGATCGCACAAGCCAGAGCCGCGCCTGCGCATGCGATGCCTCGACCTTCCGACGGTCGCTCATGACCAGGTGTTGCCATATGCGCGGCGAGGTGAGGCTTACGTCTCGCCAATAGTGGCATACGGCTCCGAGGGTAAGCGGTACCAAACCGTCACTGAGATTCTCCGTGCAGCATACGAAGATTTCGATGAGCAACTCTGGAGGAAGGCGGTCGACGACGGCGAGGTTGGCCTGGTACGCGTCGAATATCATGGTGGAGGTCGGGAGTGAGGCGCAGTGGAAACGCGAACTCAAGGCAGGACAACCGACCCAAATCTTTAGCCACCGGAAACCATATCGGGACACGTGAGAAACTTGGCCCCTCTCAATCGCCGCATCGACGGCGAACCGTTGGATCCTGGTTGGACGGGTCATACATGACGCACAGCCAGGACGCAGCCACCGCACAAAGGGAGCAGAACAGTCGAGCTGGTACGCAACATATTGCACAGCGTATGACGAAACCCACAGAGTTAGGTAGAAATGGAGTACGCCAGTCACAGAGGTGGCCTCAGTCGCGGATCGAAGCAAGCAGTGGCGCACCCAGCAAGCGCCCGCGGTTCGGATCCGTGGGCTGACTAAGCAAAGAACTGCACAGACCGGGCAGGTGGCTTCAAACTCAATTTTGCCCTGTAACCAGTCCATACACCGCCGTCAACGCCGCGTCCGTCGCTGTCCTCGCCGTCTCAAGGTAATCCCTCTTCTCCATCAAAATGCCCGGTGTACGAGACATCAGGTACGTGTGCCGCTACCCGTGCCGCGCGAGGACAAGCCACTTACGCGATTTCTCTCATCACAGCGCGGAGGCGTTCATCGCCGCATACGCATCCCACCTCAAGCGTTCCGGCAAGCTCGAGGTACCCACCTGGGTAGACATGTCAAGACCGGCTCCTTAAGGAGCTCGCACCATATGACCCCGACTGGTACTACGTCCGCGCAGGTGTGCACGCCTTCCGCTCTCCAGGTGCTCCGTGACTCTAACGTGTATGCACTAGCTGCCGTCGCAAGACACATCTACCTCCGCAAGGACGTCGGCATCGGTGCCCTGACCAAGCTCCACGGTGGCAGCAAGCGGAGGGGCAACCGCCCCTCGCACCACGCAGACTCCTCCGCGTCCGTCCAGCGCAAGATCTGCCAGTCGCTCGAGAAGATCGGCGTGCTCGAGCAGTCGGAGAACGGCGGCCGCCGGATCAGCCAAGACGGCCAGCGGGACTTGGACCGTATCGCGACGGCTGTAGTTGAGGCGGCGCGGGAAGAGGACGAGGGGAGGAGGAGGAGGAGGAGGAGGAGGCCGAGGAGGAGGCCGAGGAAGAGGAAGAGGAGTAGATGTCTCCTTCCTGCTAGCTGTGCTCGAGTGGGTTGGTCGCCAGCACGTCCGGCGACACTGCGTGTGTATGCCGCATGACTCCACGATTTCTCTACTGGTATGCCGCATGCGAATCATCAAAATTAGGCATCGTCACCTAGCGACGTACTCTCTCGTCTGCGTGCCATTCACAGAGGCGGTTCTGCCAATTGTCGTAGTACCCTTACACCCCTGATCTCAACAGTCATTGAAAATGCGAATCCACAAGTAGGCTTTCACGGTGTCTAAGTGCTATCGTCCACTTTGCCCGTTCCAACGACGTATTGCAGCAACATGCTGAGTATGTCAGTCTGCTCATTCGCTCCGATAGCAATTCACCGCGTAACACAAAGATTGTCTCACCACAAATGACCTGTCTTGCAGCACACATCATGAGCGGATTGAACTTCTCGTCTCATTGACAACTGATCTATGACTGAGTCCTCTAGGATCTATTCAAGCAGTACCTGCACTAGCGGGCACCTATCTTTTCGACAATTACTCTCCGCTCCCTCCTCTACTCCGCGGCGCCACCGCATGCGAGAGCAAGAACAGGTTATACTACAAATCGACGACAGTGTGAGACGACGACAGACAACGGCGGCGACGAGCGGAAAAACACGCGAGGAGCAGGAACTCTACGCGTCCTTCTCGAGCTCGATACCAGAGTCGCTGACATTGTTGTCGGTGAACACCGGGCGGGCCTGTGCAAGGCCGCGCGCATCCTTGTAAAAGACGATGTCGCCCTCGTCCTCGACGAACTTGCACGCACGGTATACGCGGTACATCTCCGACCAGCCGCCAGGACGGCCCTTGAGGGGCACGAGGCCAGCTTGCGCGAGCCGCTTGCGGAGCGCGTCCGACGCCTCCCACGCATTGTAATGCGGGATCTTGGACGCGACGTGGTGTGCGACGTGGGTCTCCGAGATACCGTGCGTGAGATGCGCGCCGAGCCAGCTCATGATGCTGCCGCAATCGCCGAGAAGGTCACGGTCGAGCGTCGTGAGGGCGCCACGGGGGAAGGTGAACTCGGGAGCGCGGTAATGAGGGAGGATGGGATCGGTGTGCTGCAGGAAGGTGATGAGCACCAGCCAGTGGTTCACCCTATTGTAAACATACCATCAGTCGTTAGGCTACTCGATACGAATTCGCAAGGCTCACCAGAGGTAAGGCACAAGATAAACACGGAAGACCTCCACGAAGCCATAGGCGTAGATAGCCCAGCACACGGCACCGAACCAGAGCGCAATACCCACGTCGGAGATAAGGATCTGGTCACGGTGGTGAGGAGCAAACATCGTAGCCGAGGGGTCCAAGTCTTCATGTCGAACGTTAGTATCGATGACAAGCGACGAACAACACCTCGCTACTCACGATTGGTTCCCTTGGGATACCTCTTCTGGCCAGATGCATTGAGCAGGATGTACATCCACCATCCACCTAGCTGTCAAGGCACCCTTAAGCTCATACCTGTACGAAGTCATCGAGATCTGCTTACCAAGTAGGTAGCCACACCAAGAGATGCACCAATAGGAGAGTCGCCAACGGCTTCCCAGAGCTCCTGCTTGACTTCCTCAGTCACGGACGAGCCATAGATATCCTCTCGCTCCTGATCGAAGCAGGCAGGCCAATCTGCGAACGCGTTTTAGGCACATAAACCTGGTCTTGCGTCATGTGTCCGGTCGAGGCATGGTGCTTCGCGTGTGAGATACGCCATGAGTGGTAGGGGACACCAACGCTAAATTACAAACCGAAACGATCACATGTCAGTGCGCGTTCCGTGACAGTCGCAACCTATAGCGCAGAGAAAAGGCGTACGCAGAGTGAAGGAACCAGCCGACGGTGTTGTTGAGGGTCTTGGACTCGGAAAACGCCTGGTGACCGCACTCGTGCGCGAGGACCCAGATACCGGTGCCTACAAGTCCGTTCGCTACTGTAGAGTGCCCAAAGGGAGAACCGGGCCAAGGTGTAGAGGAACGGATTTGGGAGAGAGATGTGCTCGGGAGTTATCCACGCATCCGCAAAGACGGTGACTTTGTAGATGCAGTAGATGAGGACGAAGTCGTAGACCCTACACGCGCACATACGTGTCAAGACGAGCAAGATTGGAGACAGCGGCACTACTCACACATAACTCATCGACCTGACCGCGGACCTCTTGTAGCAGTGCGCCCTACATAAGCGAAGTACTGTGAGTGTCTATACAACGGCAGGACACGTCGCAACGTACGGAATGGCGGACAGCAGGTCCTTGACGGTGAGGTCAGGGATGAGGAAAGGTGTCTGTTCGACGGTGATCCTCTTCTGGGTATTCTCCGTGGCCATGGTTGCGGGTGGACAAGGAGAAGGAGGACCCAGTCGTCGGATCGCTGTGCGGAAGGGCGAGAGGCAAGGGATGGGCTGGGGAGGATCAAGTTTTTATAACATAGCGACACGGTACAGAGCGGCGCTTGCCGGGCCCACTTCTGTTGGGGCAGCGCGTCTTGGCGCTGGCGCGGTGCCTCCTCCAGCATCCCGACCCCCGTACGCGGCACAGCACATGCTCCAGACGACTCCGACTCCAATCCAGCCCTCCCGATTAGCCCAGCGACATCGTCAAGCCCGCCGTCGCCCCGCACT
Source organism: Fomitopsis serialis (assembly GCF_022376445.1). NCBI lineage: Eukaryota > Fungi > Basidiomycota > Agaricomycetes > Polyporales > Fomitopsidaceae > Fomitopsis > Fomitopsis serialis. Next base: position 27,447 of record NW_025955342.1, on the reverse strand, counting down.
CTTGCCTTCGCGGCCGCCCCGCATTTTGGTTGCAGTAATCTCTCTCGATTCCACGTGATGATCGACTGGGCACCCATCAATCCTGCATCAATATTTCAATCCTCAGTGTCTCGTACTTGTCTTAGCAGTGCTGTCATGCAGGCATATACATATCCCAAAGCTGCCTAGCTCGTCCGAACGGTAGCACGACGCCCACTAGAGGCGATGTCCATTCCGAGTGTATCAGTCTTGGTACCGCCATCCTCAGGATCGCGGGCGAAAAACTCTCAAGGGTGTACTTCACGTCAGGTGCGCGATGCATGCTTACTCTATCTACCGACCGCGACGGCTGCCGCTCGGTGCTGAATGTCGCAACATACATCTAGTAGGAAGACTTCCCACATAAGTACTTCCCAGGACTTGCATCTCATTGGGGACATCTTCCATCGACACGGAAATATCGTGGAATTGGCAGGCATCAATGCGGTTCTAGCCCGTACGTGCATACTGGCTGCTTCCACTCATTCACTGCGACTCGCAAGCGACGTCAATGTGCTGCCGTTGCACACGTAGATTGTGTTCTTGCCACTTACATAGTCTCCCGAAGGCAAGCAACGTGCGTAGCGCCACGGATCCGTAAAAACACTGCCACTGAGTACTGAACATCCCAAGTCTTCTTGCCTGACCGTAAGTACGCTCCGAATGCGATCAGACGCTCGACTACTATATATACAACATGCTAAGCCAAATTGTACTGTAGTGTGTGGGGATGGAATGCGATACACTCAAGAAGGCCAAAACGATAATACTATAGTCCATGCGCGAGTAGCTCAAGCCAATGTTTGCAATCTATCAGCAAGATTCTCCAAGAACCCAAACGCGTCTTTGGTGATCGTCCGCCCGTTGCTTTTGTTGATGACAGCGCCGAAGTCCACCACCATCTGCGCGAGCGCACGGTTGTTCTGCGCCCTGGCGACGCCCGTCCTCAGCTGGAGCAGCTTGTTCATCTTGACATAGCGTGGCTCCTGCCCCGGCACCTGGTCTCCATCATTCGAGCGGGACGTGCGCATAGGCGTGATGTATACGGATGGGTCCGCGAGCTGCTTGTGGAGCGCGTCGAGCACCGCGAAGCCCTCTTTGGTCAGCGTCCGCGAACGGCTTGCTTGCAGCAGCTCCACGAACTGCTGCACTACCTTCGCAAGGTTCTCGTTGTCATGCGCGTCGCCCATGGCGCGTGCCAGCTTCGTGAGGTGCATCGCTTTGGTCATCCTCGTCTGCGATGGTGGCTTGCCGCGCGAGTTCTCGTTCGCGCTGCTGATGACGATGACATTCTCCTGCGCTGGCCCGAGCCCTGCGTCGTTACCGTTCTGGCCAGGCTTGGTCGCGTTCGTGTTCCGCTCGCCCAAAATCCGTCTGTCACCCAATTGCAGATTCGCGAGGTCTTGCAGGATGCCATCAACTGTGTGCGGCGAGACAGGTCCTGGCCGTCTGGGAGAGAGGGCATGTATTGACGGCTGCACGGCAAGATCAGAATTTGATCGATGGAGACCGGAGGCACAATGCACTCACCGCAGGTTCTGGAGGAGGCCAGACGAAGAGCGAGTTGTCAGGGAACCCGTTCTCTTCCGCAAGCTCGCGGAACTCGTTGATCCAGAACGCATAATCGGGACAGTCCGCGAAATGGAGCCGCCGGCAGTATCGAAGAAAGTCTTCGAACTCGGCGGGAAGCCCTTTACAGAGGTCCTCTGGCCGGGCGTCGCGCTTTTCGCGCTTTAGCCGATTGTGGGCGGCGTCAGTTTTGGGCACGCCATTGCGCGTCCAGCTGATTCCACCAGGAGTGAGGAGATGGATGAGCATGAGCGCGACTGCTTCCATGTCGTCCCTCCGCGAGGGCACTAGGGACGAGGTCCGGTCAGACATGACATTCATATTGCCCCCGACGCTTGAACGACCAGACGCACCCTTGCCCCTACAATGAACGCCCACGGAGGTGAACCAGTAATTTCCGATGAAATCGCGCTTCTGCTTGCTATCGGGTATGTGACGTCCCGTACGCTGGTCGATGTAGAACTTGGAGAACCCGAAGTCGATCATGTAGATCAGCCGGTCGTTCGGCGGCAGGCCGACTACACAGTTCCCGAGTTGAATGTCTCTGTGGAGGATACCGCGCGAGTGCATGAATTGAATGCGCTCTATCTTTGGGTGCATGAGGCGAGTTGCAGGGGCGCAGTAAGGCATAGTTCACAAGGGACCATATGATGAGCCCGGTGATGCGGGAGAGGAGGGTGGACTGACCACTTGCATTGCAATGCAGCACACGCTGCGCAGGTCCATAACGTTCCTGTCACTCCGACGGAAGAGGGATTCAAGACTGGGGCCCAGGAGGTCTATGGCGAGATAATCAAACTTTCCCTCCACGCCAGCGGCCCATAGCGTGGGCATGCCGGTACCACCTTGGAGCGCTGGGTAGAAGGTGCGTTCATAGAGATTGGTAGGGCATTCAGCGTCAACAGGCTGGAGCTTCACGGCGACCTGCTGCCGCGTATGGAGGTGGCTTGCGCGAAAGATAGCGCCTGGTGGATGGTAAGGCGTTATGAACGCGCCTTACAGGAAGCTAGTGCACTAGCATACCTGAAAACCCTTCCCCAAGTTTTTCATGAAGCCACCAGTTGGCGATATAATACGGATATTTGATAGCTTCTTCTGGCATCCTGGATGTGCTTTACTGAAGCGAACGGTGTCGCGATCAGGGTGATGGGGCGGTGTTCGGACCACGCCACGAGGTTGTTGGGATGGAGGGAGCCGGGAAGGTACTTTGGATGTAGGGTAGACTCAATGCATGCAGCCGGAATTTCCGAGAGTAATAAAGGGTGGCTTTAGGAGGGCTGCATACACGCGCTCACTCAACATGAACCGCGGGCGACAGGCGCGTCGCACGAGGTGAACGATCACGTGTAGAGCGCGTCTTGTGCGTGATCGCTGGGCCCAAATAGGTAGCGTAGCGTGTTCGGTGGAAGTCATTGTGTCCGCGTCTTCCACTTTGCGCTCAACCTCGACGGGGCCCGAGAAACTATGTAATCCCTGACAACGTAATGGCTCGCTGCGGTGGTCTGAAGTAAGGCGTGTGTCCATCTGTCGTTGACTATGCTCATGATGCATGATATTCCTGTCGTTTGCAGTCGCAGCTGCCAGTGGTTGTCTGAGCGTGGGGTTGTTATCACAGCTCTCATTTTGATTGGACTACATGAGTCTACATCCACCGCTCGGCACAATAACCGGCATGGCTATGTGCTGCCTCGAGGTTGGACCTGGCTCGAATTGGGCTCGAACGCTCCTCTTCATCCTCTCCGGGTGCCTGACTCGGGCCTGACTTGCCTCCATGGGCGAACACTCATCCCTTTGCAAGGCCACGTGTCGTAAGGTCTCCTTTCCTTTCACGAGTGCAGTTGCTGCGTCGCGTTGTTTACACGCCAACGGAGACGTCTTAGGCCGACCTTGGGCAGTCAAAACTTCTCGTTGACGACCGCAAGGTCGACCACCCATGCTGTTCCTAGGCAGTCTAGGCCCTCATGCTAAGGTTGTGCGGCCGCTCGAGCCGGTGCTCTGCCGGGGAAGGCTTTCTGGCGCGTCGCCCGAGGATGGCGCTCCGGGACGAGTGGGCATATGGACACTAGTTGTTTAGACTTTGACGGACCCATCAGTCTGCTGCAACTGGTCATCCGACGCGGCCTTGCAAGACACCTCAGCTTTCTGGCAACCCGCGATACGTTTCTAGTTTCTGTGTGACGGGTGCAAATACCGCACCATCATGATCACGCCCAGTACTAGTGCCACTGCCACAGCAGGATATGGGAGTTGGCTGTGCCAGGGGCGCACAGGCCCGGAGGAGGATCGATACAAGTGTCCGCTGGGCTGCTCCGATTCGTGGATCACGTCTGATCGATGCCTCTTTCCGTTCTCGGCCGCTTGTTGTCAAGCCTCCGCTCCTGCTCCGCTCGGCCAGGCCAAATCTTCCAGCTGCTTTGTTATGGCATTGCGCCGTCTATTTTGCCCACGCGTTTCATGCGGGCTTTATTGCGCAGCTGCATACTATAAAGACTTCTAGAGCCCGGCGGCGTCTCAGCATTGCGCCCCCGTCCCGCTCGCCGTCCCTCCGGGCTGTCTCGCAGCTGTCCTCTCTTTGAGTCTTTCGCCTTTCCGCTGTCGTTTCTTCTGGGATATTTATACCCAATATGTATTTTCACGCGATTACTTCCTTCCTGGTTCTCGCCTCGCCCATTGCCGCCCAGCAGATCTACGACATCGTGCGTACCACGCGTTTCGTCCGAGGTTCACTCGCGCTGACCATGACGTGCAGTGGTCGACTCAGTGGGACCGTAGCACCCTGTTCACGTACACGAACCTGGGTCCTAATGGCGAGCTCAACTTCACGAGCGATTCCAAGTCGAACTCGGCGACCATCAGCGTGGACGACACCACGCTCTACCAGGACATGGTTGGCTTCGGGGCTACGTTGAGTGCGTGCGGTCGTCTATTAATAGCCCATCAGACTCTGACCTCGCTTCTAGCTGATTCTTCGGCCAAGCTTCTCAGTGAACTGAAGGTACGTTGTGTCAGTGCAGTTTTGTAGGCGTTTATGAACGCGCTTCCGTCAGTCCTCGAACTCGGGCAACTACTGGAGTATCCTGAACTACCTCTTTGATCGTAAGCATGTCCGTTCTGCTTCATTCGCCCGCCCTTGACACGCCCTCAACAGCCACTGACGGCGCGGACGCTGCCGGCTTCTCTTACATCCGCGTCCCCATCGGCGCGTCCGACTTCTCCGACACTGCCTACAGTCTTGATGACACGAGCGGCGACACCGGTCTCAATGACTTCAACATCAACGCAGCTCCCTCGTACTTGTACGACACCCTTACCGACATCGCGGGCATCAATCAGTACCTCAAGATCCACATCGTGCCCTGGTCGCCGGTGGGTCTTCGTTCTGATCGTGCCAGGTATCGGCGTTGTTGATGCATGCCGCGCACAGCCTGCTTGGATGAAGGATAGTGGCACGCTGCTCGGTGGTAACTTCCTCTCCCAGTACACCGACAACTGTGAGCCTGCATCGCCAGTCGCTGTGACATGATGGCCGTTGATGCTACCGTCAATCTGATAGATGCGAGCTACCTCCTCAAGGCCTTGCAGGGGTACCAGGGCAAGGGCTTCAACATCTGGGGGATCGGCATCCAGAACGAGCCGCAGAACAGCGACACGACGTACCCGACGTGCGCCATCTCCGCGTCCCAGGAGGCGGCGATCGGCACGCAGCTGCGCTCGCTGATGAACGACAACGGCTTCTCGAGCACGCTCATCGTCGGGTACGAGCACAACTGGAACGACGCGGGCGAGTACCCCGTCACGCTCATGCAGGACGCGCCGAACGCGTTCGCCGGCGCGTCCTTCCACTGCTACTCCGGCAGCGTGAGCGACCAGCAGACGTTCGAGAGCGCGTACCCGGACAAGGCCGTGTACTTCACGGAGTGCACGGGCGAGTACGGCAGCGACTGGTGGAGCGACATCAAGTGGTACATGGACAACATCTTCATCGGCGCGCCCAACTACTGGGCGCAGACGGGCGCGATGTGGAACCTGGCCCTCGACGGCAACGGCCAGCCCATGCTGTCCGGCACCGACAGCTGTGGCACGCCGTGCCGCCCTGTCGTTACGATTAACAGCGATGGCAGCTACAGCTACAATCAGGAGTGTGCGTGTCATCTGTTTAGGCAGTCTCTGACTGGTCGAAAATGCTGACTGTGCTGTTGTGGGATAGTCTACTCGATTGCTCAGGCCCAGAAGGCGATCCTCCCTAAGGACGTTGGCGGACCCGTTGGCCAACGCATCTCTTCGACTGTCAGCGGCGACCTTAGCTGGGCTCTCCTCGCGACTGCGTATGTCACGAACCGCAACAGCGCGAGCGACTGGCCGAGGTACAGTCTTGTCGTCTTGAACTGGTCAGTCCATGTGGTTTGAATGCCTTCTTGAGCTATCTCCTTACCTCGGTTCTTGTCCGCAGGGATGACAGCTCGTCTACCACTTGGAACCCGCAGCCGGTCACGGCAACTATCGAGTTCCGCGGCAACTCCGTAAGTAACGGGCCTGCTCTGCATCGCTCTGATGACGATGTCTAATTGCCACTCTCTGTCGGTGATCGGTCTTACAGGTCTCGTACACCTTCCCTGTCGGCGTGACCACACTCTGGTGGTACGGCTCGCCGAACTGATCCCGCATACGGATCCTTCTCCCGCAGGGTGCACGCTGCGCGCACTCATTCACCTTCTTGACGGCGTGGCTGCGTCGACGCAGCCACATGCCCCCCTCGCATTCCTTTCGTCAGCTGCGCTCGTTCCGGCCTTAATCGGTATTTATCAGTGCTCCGGCTCGCAGACTGCTGCTGTGCGGCGGCCTCGGCTGGCGGAGGTCCTGGTGGCGATGGGCCTCGCTGGGTGAGGTTCCCCGCGCGCATGGTCTGGCTTCCCGGCACTCACTCACTCATCTACTCTCACTCGGTCACTATGTGTGCTGCATCTGGTCTGGGCTCTGGTTGTCTCTCTGGTTATAGGCGATCTCTCCCCGTTATTGTCTGGGCTGCTCATCGCTGTTGTGTATGCCTCTAGTATACTCGTTACGACCCTTAACGACTGTCTGCACCCCAACGCCATGTGTGATGGGCCTCAGCGAAGGTTGAGTGTGAGCCGAACTGTTGTTCGGCCCAGCGATTGGAAATGTGGTAGGGTTCTATAGGGTGCTTGAGCGAATGAGTGAATGGTGCTAGTGAGTACTTGGGTTCTGAGGATCCTGTGTCAGACAAGGCTTCCGCGATGACCCAATGCCAAGGTGCGCAGGTTGCCAGCAAGCTTCGGGGATAAGCTGACCAGAATCCATCCTAGTTTCAATCGTGCTCACGCGCCTCCGCCCGGATGCGGCGCTAATGCGGACATGCGTGTGCGGCGTAAGTCGTAACATCCGTGCTATTCGTGAACCGCCCAAAGAAGAAGTCGACATGCCGTAAGTGGCAAGTTCTCTGGAACACGAAGGGCTGGCGCAACCCAACGCCAACGCGACAGACTGTCAGCCCGGAGGCTGGCGAAGAGGGCGCCGGAGGAGGCGGGGCAGCCGGCGGCGGGGGCTGACATGAGGGTGACGTGCCGGCCGGGGGCTGACAGCGGCGGCGCAAGTTGAACATAAGGGGAGCGTCGGGGAGCCCGCCGCTCTCCACCTCTTGCGTTCCCCGCCCACCAGCACCACCCGTCACCATGACGGGCACGGCAGCCCCCGACATCATCAACGTGATCTACCTCGCCACGCTCCTGTATGTCCTCCGCGTCGCCACCGGCCTTTCCGTCCGCACCTCCGTCCTCGCCGCCGCCGCCCTCGGAGTGGTCGTCCTCGCCACCTGCTGCTCGGACCTCCTCAGCAAAGTCGTCTTGGACTACGCCTGCGCAATCGGAGCCGTCTTTGTCGCCTGCAACTACCTCCTCGACACCCAGCATCTTCCTCAGCCACCGACCATTCAATGGCAGAGGCTCGCTCTAGGCCTCTGCCGTGCACTGGCTGTCGGACTTGCCACGGTGCTCCGCAAGTTGACGCGTCTCTTGGTGGTGGTCTCCGTCGTCGTCTTCAACGCCTTGCTCTGGGGTGCAGCCGTCGTCGCTCTTAGGATGTTAGCCCTCGTCGATTTTGTGCCTCCCGCACCACGCTACGCCCGCATAGTTCGCATCGTTCTCTGCACCAGCGAAGAGTTCGCCCGCTCACTGGCCGCGGCCTCGTCGACCGGTCGTGTCGACCGTGTGATCACAGTTGGAGCCTCGGTGGCTTGTCCTCTGCAAGATGTCATGCAGACTGTCTCTGTCCAGCGTCGTCGTCCCCTCTGGCGCCGGGCACTGTGGGTCGCTTCTTGTATCCTCTGCCTCCTTGTCCCGACGACCTTCCTTGCCACTCTCACTCGCAGCGGCTTGGACGCTCTCCGCGGGGTCTCTCGGCGTGCGATCGCTTCAGGCCTCGACACTGCGATCAGCCTCGCTAAGTCGGCGGCGGCCAAGTTCCTCAATCTGGCGAAGCGCATCCGTGTTCGCTTCGTTGAGGCAAAGTGTCTGCTTCCGGTCGTCACCGTTCCAATCGGCCAGACGGCGTGCGATCTCACCCTGAACTGGTTTACGATGACACGCAAGGCCCTCAACAGCGTCAACCTTCGTCGCGCTCGCTTCCCGACTGACTGGCTGAAGGTGCCGCTGGCGAAGTTCGGTATTCTGGGTGCTATTATCCAGGCGAAGCTCTCGGTGCTTCAGTGTCAACTCTGCTCGGTGGTCCTACTGTCTTTCACCAGGTCTCTTGTGGCCGGACTGAAGTTGAAGTGCTCGCTCCCGGCCGTGGTTCCTTCATTCGTTCCAATCTGCGACCTCAGCTCTCGTTGGGTCAAGGCGCTGCAAGCGGCTTTCCAGGGTGTCGGTATTCCTCACACTCTGCTCCCGGCAATTCACCTCGGGACGATCGCAGCCCAGTTCAACATCTCGGGCGCTCTAGCCAAGGAGATCGCTTCCTCTGGTACTGTCCCTCGTTGCGCGGTTACGGCGAAGAGGCCTGTGCTCGTGGCTAAGCGAGGCAGCTCCCTGATCATTGCAACGAGAGTCAAACGTGTGCTTCCAGTCATCGTCCCTTTGATGGTCCCAGCGTTCGAGTTCAACGCACGCTGGGTCAAGATGGTGCATGCAGCCTTCGGCCTTCTTGGCGTCCCTCGCACTCTGCTTCCGACCGGCTACTATGGGATGATCAGGACAATCGCGACTCGTCTCAACATGCGTGGTGTCCTTGTTCAGGCTATCCTCTCGGGTGTGGTGCCTCTTCATCTTGCTGGTCCCTCTGTCATCTGGAGGCCTCTCCTCACGTACAACCCGGTGCAGCCCCGTGTCGCCGCCTCCAGAGCGAAGCGCGTCTTCCCGCTTGTCATGCCTCCGAAGACCGTCGTCACAGTGTATGATGGTGCTTGCGATACTTCTCTCCAGCTCGCATACCTCGCTCCTCGCCAGTCGCACAACCCCAACTCTGTAAAGACGATGCCTCTGGCTGCAACGGTCAGTGTGCCTGCCTGCCCACTCGTCGTGGCAACCAGAGTCAGACGTGTCCCTTTCGGTCCAGCCCGGCCTGTCGTTCCCGTCCAACCTACGAACTACTCGATCCATCCACAATGGGTGTGGGAGATTCGCAGTGCTTTTGTCGCTTCTCAGATCCCCCGTACCGTGCCCATGATCGATGGGTACCGTTGGATTGCCTTGCGCTACTTGAGGGTTTCTGGTACCCTGGTTGAGCTCGTGGTCGCGCTCGGTCTGGGCTTGACTTCCGCTGGTACTGCCGCCTTCGCCCCTGTCGATGCTCCTGCTGCTGCTCTCCCCGCGGTGGAGTTAGACTCCGGTTCTACCCTGGTTGCTGACAAGCATGTCCCTGTCGTTCCCCAGACTCCGTTGGATTTCCTTCGGTGAGTGATAACGCGTTCTCGTCTGGAGGTTTCCCGATGCTCATACCTCCCACAGAATTGCCTGCTTGACTATCAAGCTCACCGATGACGTCCTCGAGTCGGTGACTACGGACCGCATCGTGGCCCTCGATGCTCCTGTCAAGCCTACACAGTCGGTCTCGGTGCAGCTATCTGGTGTTCGCTCCCTGGTCAAGTCCGCCGGCTCCCGCGTCATCGCCGTCAAGATCAAGAAGCGTGTTCCCTTCGGCCCTGTCAAGCCTGTCGCTCCCGTGCATCCGGTGCGCTCGATTCCCCCAGAGTGGATGGCAATCCGCAGCGTCTTTGGTCTCCCCCAAACTCCGCGTAACCTGCCCACTTCTGGCGAGTTCTACTGGTCCGCACGCCGGTACTTTGGTACCCCTGGCACTCGGATCGTGTTGACGATCCCCGACGGTCTCGGCTTTGCGTCCTCTGGTTCTGGCATTTCCTCTGAGCAGCTTCGCATTCGCTTCCGCTCTACGGCGACTGCGTCTATTGCTGCTCCTGCCTCTACCACGGTCGATGAGTCGGACCCTCGATCTGCCCTTGTTGCTGACAGGCATATCAGGTCTGCCGCTACCCAGACGTTGTTTATCTTCCTTCGGTGAGTCGACCGCATTCGTAGTATTCTCTTCGGGGCGCTGATGCTTTGTTACAGGATTGTCCATCGGCTCTGTCATCAAGAAACCGACTATGCGACTCCGCTCCTCGAATCGCCGTTGGTGCTGACGCTCACGGACAACACGGACGATGGCGCCCCTCTCGGTGCTCCTGTCGAACCCGCACTCCTGGTCCCTGTTCAAACTTCTGGACCCAGCGCTGCGATTGAGGGGCCTCTTCCGACGGACAAGCCCGTCCGCCCCCGCGTCATCGCGATCAAGGTCAAGCAGCGCGTCCCCTTTGGCCCGGCGAAGCCCGTCTTCTCCGTCCAGCTTGTGCATCCCGTCTCCCGGGAGTGGGTGCAGCAGATCATTAACGTATTCTGCCCACCCCAGGCCCCGCTCTCTCTGCCGACGTCGCACGGGCTCTACTGGATCACTCTGCGCTACTTTGGCACCGCTGGTGCCCTTCCGCACGGTCTCAGCTCTGCATCCCCGGCCTCTCTGGAGCATGCTTACCTTCGCCTTCGCTCGGCGGTGTTCGCCCACTCTGGCCAGCGCTCTGCTCTGGTTGCTGGTCGGCGCCGCTTCGCTGCTGCCCAGATCTTGTTGGTCTTCCTTCGGTAAGTGACGTGGTCGCGCCCTGTACATGTACCGGTGCTAATGCTGCTCCACATAGACTCGTCCTTGGCTTCATCGAGAGCACCGACGCGACTCTGGACCTCGAGTCCCCGTCGGTGCCGACGTCCAGGGACGGCACAGTCAACTCTCCCGCATTCGGTATCGAACACGTCTCTTCAAGTCCTAGTCCCGCGTCTAGAGTCGCGGAGGATTTGCAAGCGGACACGAGCACCGAGGGAGAACTGCCAGTGAGCAGCGAGAGGAAGCGCAAGAGGCACCCGCGCGCGCGTGGCGGGAAGAAGGTCCAGGCGTCGAAGACGCGCAAGATGGAGAGGCAGGCGCTGGAGGCTGAGAAATCGGCACAGCGGGCTGAGCAGAACGGTGAGTCGAAAATGTCGTTTCTGTGCCCCTCGTCAGACACTGAGTGTCTCCGTTCTTTGCGGTGGTAGACGGCGTCGACAAGAACCAGGCGGCGTCCAGTCCAACGGACGCAGCCATACAGAATGGCAACTCAGACGCAAGCGGGAGCAACATTGGTACTGGCGGCTCGACCCGGAGGCGTCAGCCCACTCGTGGTCGTCAGACTCGTCGCACGGAGGGCAAATCCGAGGGGGCATCCGCGCAGGATGGTTCCAGCGTCCAGACTCAAGGTGGACGACGGAACCGCGGTACCGGCGCCGACGGACTCGGCGCCGGTGCGATGCGCATTGCCAACGCCCACATTCGTCAGGCGGTGGGCTCGCAGTTCGTGCAACTCCCCCCTCTCCGCCTTGGGACACCGAGGACGGCCGCGACCGACGAGTTCGCTGCCACTGCATGAACATCAACGACCTAGTGACCATGACAGATCCATGCACTTGGCGGACGTCTGGTGAAGACGACTGATTTCTCACTGATTTCTCCGTGTACGATACAGCGGACACTGTCTCCATCGCACAGTGCCTCCACATTCTGGGGTTTTACATCGACAACATACTACTGGCATAGGACAACTACTCGACACACTGGTCACTACGATTCAATACCTACACACAATATAGACTACCTGCATCCCGCACAGACTACTAGTACCCCGCATCACACAGACTACTTATATCAGTACAGCCTACCTCTATTTATGGTTCCGTATTTATGGATTTTCATGACCACATTTTGACCGCACTGCTCTCCGCCTCTAAGGGACACGATCGAAATGTGTCCAGTAGGCGAGCGTAGTCAAGAGGTGTTCCGAAATAGTATATTGAGAGCTAGAGAACTAACATGGAGTACATATACAACAGACAGATGGATCTAATACAGAAAATGCGACGAGGACGGGATTGCGGGAATACACGATGAGATATGCCATACCAACGCACTCGATACTCTAGAACCCGAGAAAGACACATCAGCCAGAGCACATGACGCAGGCCTCCTTGTTCTCCAAGGAGCACATCAGCTTCGCCTGCTCGAGCTCACGGTCGCGCTGGCGTTGCAGGGCTGCCGCGAACTCAGGATCCTGCTCCGCCGCCTTCTGTGTTCGCTCGTCGAGTGAAAGTGCCGCCGTGCCATTGGCGAGCTTCACATCGTCGGAATCGGACGTGACGGCGCTGGCGACGGAAGGCGAGGGAGGGTCGGAGGACAAGGAAGGAGTGACGGGTTCTTGCTTGATGACCCTGCTGGGGGTCGACGGAGCAGGGACGACAGCAGCCGCTGCAGCCTGCTTGTTCCCCGCCTTCAGCGCGGTCTGGTCGACGGTGAACTGGATAGCCTGCGCAGCCGGGCGCGTCCGCAGGTAGTACATGCCCGTCTTCAAGCCCTTCTTCCAGCCGTAGAAGTGCATGCTCGTCAGCTGACCCGTCGTCGGCGACTGCAGGTGAACGTTGAGACTCTGGCTCTGGTCGATGAACGCGCCACGATCGGCAGCCATGTCCAGGATCTTCTTCTGGCTGATCTCCCAGACGGTCTTGTAGATCGCCTTGATGTCGTCAGGGATGCCAGGGATGTTCTGCACCGAACCGTTGTTGCCGATGATCATGTTCTTCATCTGGTCATCCCAGAGGTTGAGCTCAACGAGCTCACGCAACAACCAGGGGCAGACGATCTGGAACTCTCCAGCAAGGACGCGGCGAGTGTAGATGTTGCTGCAGACGTAGTAACATTAGCAAACGGCAAATACCAGACTATGCGCAATACTCACCTCGTGTACGGCTCGAAACATTCATTGTTACCGAGGATCTGACTCGTTGACGCCGTTGGCATAGGTGCGACGAGCAGCGAGTTCCTCAAACCGGTCTTTGCCACCTTCTCCTTCAGCGTCGCCCAGTCCCACAGGTCTGTGGGTGTGACGCCCCAGAGGTCATACTGCAGCTCACCCTTAGAAGCAGGGCTGCCTTCGTACGTCTCGTAGGGTCCGTCAACAACAGCGATGTCGCTGCTCGCCTCGACCGCGGCGTGGTAGATGGTCTCCGCGATCTTCTTGTTGAGCTCTCGCGCCTCCGGAGAGTCAAAGGGCATGCGGAGAGCCATGAACGCGTCAGCAAGACCCTGCACACCAATGCCGATGGGGCGGTGGCGCATGTTCGAGCGACGCGCCTCTGGGATCGGGTAGTAGTTGACATCGATGATACGGTTAAGGTTGAAGGTGACGACCTTGGCGATGTCGTGTAGCTTCTGGAAGTCGTAGACTCCGTTCTCGACGAAAGCGGGGAGGGAAATGGATGCAAGGTTGCAGACGGCTGTTTCATCGGGGGAAGAGTACTCGATGATCTCTGTGCAAAGGTTCGACGACTTGATGGTGCCAAGGTTCTTCTGGTTGGACTTGGCTGTGGTGGAGGTTAGCCACATGAACTCCCGCGATGTAGTTGCATTGGCTCACCATTACATGCGTCCTTGTACAGCATGAAGGGGTTGCCAGTCTCGATCTGAGCGTCAAGGATAGCATACCACAGCTTCTGGGCATCGATCGTTCGGCGAGCACGGCCTTCACGCTCATACCGCTCAAAGAGCTGCTCGAACTCATCGCCCCAGACCTCGTGAAGGCCGGGAGCTTCGTTGGGGCAGAAGAGCGACCACTTCCCGTTGGCCTCGACACGCTTCATGCTGTAATGAGATCAGCGACCTGCGCCACATCGAACAAGACGAATCTCTTACAAGAGATCGGGGATCCAGAGGGCGTAGAAAAGGTCGCGCGCGCGGACTTCTTCTTTACCATGGTTCTTGCGCAGGTCAAGGAACTGGAAGATGTCGTCGTGCCATGGCTCCATGTAGATGGCGAATGCACCGGGACGCTTGTTACCGCCCTGGTCGACGTAGCGGGCAGTCGCGTCGTACGCACGAAGCATGGGTACGATACCGTTGGAGTAACCGTTGGTACCCGCGATGTATGAACTAGAACACCATGGTCAATTCCCGAGTAAATGACAATTAATAGGTCATGCATACCCAGTAGCACGGATGTTGTGGATGTTGATGCCGATACCACCAGCAGTCTTACTGATCATGGCACAGTTCTTGAGGGTATCGTAGATGCCCTCGATGGAGTCATCCTTCATGCAGACGAGGAAGCAGGAGCTGAGTTGCGGGTGAGGTGTACCTGCGTTGAACAGCGTCGGGGATGCATGTGTGAAGTAGCGCAGAGACATCAGGTTATAAGTCTCAATCGCCCTTTCGATGTCAGCACCGTGTATGCCGATGGCGACTCGCATAATCATGTGCTGAGGACGCTCGGCGATGCGCCCGTCGAGCTTGAGGAGATACGAACGCTCCAGGGTTTTGAAGCCGAAGCTGCGCAACATCGTCAGAGGCGCACTCGACATGTGCAAGCAAGCTTACAAGTTGTAATTGAAGTCACGATCATAGAGAATGGCAGAGTCGAGCTGCTCTGCATTCGCCGTTACGATCTCGTAGATGTCTTTCGCGATCAAGCCCGCTGGCTTGCCGTTTTTAGGGTTGACTACATGACAATCAATACAGTGGTAGAGCACGAGGACGAAATACGTACCATAGTTGTACAGGTCGCTGATGACAGCGGAGAAGTTCTTCTTCGTCTCTTTGTGGAGATTAGAGACTGCAATACGCGCGGCAAGGATAGCATAATCAGGGTGCTTAGTCGTTTGATACGCGGCAGTCTCAGCCGCGAGGTTCTAAAGGCACTGTTATTTCACGGCACATCATGCAGACGTAAACCTTACGTCAAGCTCTACTGTCGTCACTCCTTGGTAGACACCGGCGATGACCTTTTGGGAGATGCTGGTCACGGCGGTAAGTACAAAGCCAGCGATGCGGCAATCGTCGTACTCACCCAATAGGGTCAACGTGTTCTTTGTCCAGACCATAGCATAGCTTGCTGATCCTTGCGGTGATCTGGGACGCGGTCAGGGGGGATGCACGCGACGTAACGACATGTAGAGCGCGTACCTTGTCAAATTGAACGCGTTCTTTACGTCTAGACCGTACATAGAGTCAGTGGGTGTGCTATGAGACGCGTCGCTACGCGTCTTGGAGGTACATACCCGTCTAAAGGAAGTCGCGTCAGTCATGCCAAGACGCGTCGAATGGCCGGAAAAGTCTACTCACCTCGCTTGAAGACGAAAGCCATCGCGTGTGTGTCGTTCAGAGTACCAAGGGACGTGAAGGTATGTGCAGGAGGGGAGAGGGGGGAGGAGCGGGTGGTGGTAGGAGGATGAGAGGGGGCAGACGCGACGCGATCTCTTAAATTGAACGCGCTCCTGACTAAGCACAGCCAAAAGCGGAAGGCATGTGAACGCGTTCAACGCGTCGCGACGCGTTGTTTGTGCTTGTCATCGACGCGCTTCGCAGCGTGCACCTCTCATCGTGAGCTCCCTAGCTATCAGTCAGCTTCCCGTCGAGTCAGCACCGAGTCAGCCGCTGCGGCCCCGATTACACCGTCCGGTTCACGATGCCTCAACCACATCAGTTCTTCCACGGAGGACAGCCGCAGTATGCGCCTCCTGTCCTCCGCGCGCCATCGCCGTCTAGCTCGATTGGGACAGAGTACGGCCCCGACGAGACGTCTTTGGAGGACAGAGACCTGGGTCAGGAGGCGTTCGAGAGGAAATGTGAGGACAGGTTGCGACTCAGGCAACCGCGTCCGGAGGAAATGCGAGCGATGGAGGACCCGCTCATCCGGCCCCGCCCAAAGACCGCCACTGAGGAGAAGGGTCAGCCTGTTAGCCATCCTGCATGTCATTGTGCTGAGACCCCTTTCCCCGTTTACAGTCATGTTTGAGGTCGTCATGAAGAGGCTGCATGATCGCGTCAAGCAACTCGAGGACGACGAGCTGTTCGAACAGATGCTCCTCCGCGGGACGCAGATTGGTCTTGAACAGCCTTCGTCGGACGACGTCGACAACATCATGCGCGGTCTTATGAACGCCTCGGTCGAGGCACCGCCAACTGCCAACTCGTTTGCGCCTGCGACGCCATGGAGCCCTACACTTGCCCCCATCGCGGGTTCGACTGGAGGGAACACGGAGTCGAGCGCTGCTACCGCCGGGAGGCGACCCGCGCGCAAGGGGAAAAGCAGGAAAACATGAAAGGTGTATCCATTCCGGTTCCTCTGTCTGGTGTAATGGTACTCTAATTGTACAATGTTGTAGCATCCTAACATAGGAATGTACCGAATGTCATGCCGGTGCGTGTAATAGTCAGTAACTATCACTGTGATGGACTCCCGGAGCACGTCCACGGAATTCTAGTCGTGTCGCGTCGAACGTTAGATGAAGTAATCTGGCAGCAACGCCTCGATTTCCTTTGCCTTCTGATCTATCTTCTTTCGAGCGAGCTGTCTGCAATCGTGGTGCATATAGGTCGCCGAGCCCCACCGATCCAGCTCTTTCCCGACAGCTTTGAGACGGCCTGGGACATCCGCCATGCCGACGTCAAGCACCGCCTCGCATCTCGTCTTCTCCTTCCAGAACTCCAGCCAGCTCTGCGAGCAGCCGTGCTGGTGCCAGGTAGCCCCGCACGTAGGCGCATGGTCGAAGGAGAGGGGATGTCTGCGCATAGACTCCCATGCAGCGGTGAGCCGGTAGTACCCCGACAGAAGGCGCAACTTCTGCTCGGGCGACATGAGTAGTTCGTTGTGTCTGATCTGCTCCTCCTCCACGCTGGGTTCCTCTTTGGTCTGTCCAAGAGCGTTTGCTGGGGCAGGCGACGGCGCCGGCGAGAACGAAGGGAACAGACTGCCCCTCTGAAGGATCTCCATGTATGCGGCGCCTCTCAGCTTTCGCAGGTCCAGTTCGTCCGCGAGGCTCATGGCGAGATACGCATAATCGATGACCTGGCGCATGCGCTTTCTCAGCAGATTGCTCATGGTATTGAGCAGCGCGTCGTGCCCGCAGGCCTGCGCGAGCCGGATCAGGCGCGAGAACAGCTGCCCGGTGGGGGTAAAGGTGACGTGCGGCGCGCGCGAGAGGTCGTAAGGGATCAACGCGGGTAGCCCGATGTTGGGCTGCTCGCGAACGACGAGGTCGTTGACGGCATCCAGGGCCCAGGACTCGACTGATCTGAACGAGTACTTGTTCGACAGCTTGGCTACGTCCAACAGGCGGGGGAAGTCGGAAGGATTCGAATGCACAGCCAGCAGCTCATGCGGTCTGGCGGGGCAGAGATCTGTCACGCAGTGTCGAAGACGCAGCAGACAGGCTCACTGACAGTGCGTACAGTGCCCACAGAAAGTTTCGAAACTCTGCGATCGTGTCTCCTGCGAGGTACACGGGATTCTCGTCGCAGGAGCCTTCGGCCCCGTCTCCAGCAGATGGGACAGGCAGCGCAAACATGGTGCTGAACATGGAAGAGTCTCTTGAGAGCATGGTACGGTGAACCTGAACAAGCATATATCAGGACGACGAGGGAGTGGAACATGAATATAAGGACGGACATTGAAGAGGGTGTCCTCTACCCGGAGGATGCAGCTGCCATCCGCGAAGTAGTATGTCTCGTCACGTACGGGGTCAGACCACCGTGGGTTGTGGAGCTCCTTCGCAACCTCGCAGTCGTCCAACTCATCATCTAGCCGTGCACGCTTCCTGCTGCTGGGCGAGGCTGAACGGCGAAAGTCGAGTCGCTCCATCCTAGAATCGGCGGGCGTCATGAAGCCGTCGCGACTGTCTGAATCCATGCAGCGGCAGGGCCTGAAACAGAAATCGCGCACGAATTTGAAGGACCTGGACGAGGGCAAGCCGCTGGTGGCTAACGCCGCGCGCAGCGGCGGCGTTGCGAGCTCGGCGGGAGCGGCGGCCCGCTAGGCGTTCGGCGATCGCGAGTTGCTGTGGCATCCAGATTCCAAGTGGCGTCAGCGCCGGGCACATCGGCGGTGCCTGCCTGCGCATTGCCATCTCGTAACTGCAACATGGATCCCCGTATATATAGCTCAGAGCAACTTGGCCACCATCTTATCCACTCCCTTCCATTTCCGACTCTGGGCCGTGTGTGTGCGAAGGGATCTCACCTTCGCACGCCATCTAACTTATCTCTCGGAGAGACGAATAGTACTTCGTCCGAGCAGTTCACAGTCCTCGTACCACGAGCACTGGCAGCTGTCTGACTGAGTGACGGTCGCTGCAGCCTTCAGATACCTCCGACTCCAGCTGCCAGAGGTGCGACTCTTGCCGTAAGGACAGCACTTCGAAACAGTCTACACGGTCCCCCCTGTTGAATTGCCACTGGACGTCGAGTGAATATGCCTTTCGGAACGGTGCAGCTGAACGATGGCAACAAGGTATGCTTGCGACCGGTGTACCTGCTACGCGCTCATCCACGCTCCCAGATGCCAGTCATTGCGTTCGGGACGGGCTCGAAGTGGAAGGGCCAGGTACGCTGAAAGCGACACGAGGCGAATGGAGAGCGATTCTAACATGTCGGCCCAAGGACGTCACGGACTATGTCTCGGAAGCCATAGAGGCGGGGTTCTCCCATCTCGATACCGCGCAATGTGAGTCCTCTTGTTGTCCCCCCCTGTCCCGCGTTCGTGACGTATTTGAAGTCTACCGCAACGAGGATAGTGTCGGTGCCGCCATCCGTCAGACGGGTCTCAGCCGCTCGGAACTGTTCGTCACTACCAAATGGTCTGGCCTGACAAGTATCCGTGATGCAGTCGAGTCCAGCCTCGCCCAGGTGAGCACACTCGTTGCTTGAGTTTGGATGTGGTGGCTTAGCTGCACTGTTTCTCAGCTCGATCTGAAGCAGGTCGACTTGTATCTCATCCATAACCCCGCATTCATCAAGGACCTGGAGAAGGACTGGAAGGAGTTCGAGAGGATCAGGGAAGACGGGCTGTCAAGGTGCGTGCCTGATAGCCCCGCGCAATTGATGTCCACAACCCCGAGCACGCGTTTCCAGGAGCATCGGCGTTAGCAACTTCGACATCACGCTGCTGCGAAATCTCTTGCAGACAGCTCACATCAAACCCGCTGTCAACCAGGTAGGCTATATGAATCTCAGGAGGCGCCCGTGCTTTTAGCCTGAGACGACCGCACCTCAGATCCTGTTGCACCCCTACAACTACGCTGAAAACAAGGAGCTCCTTCAGTACTGCGCTGAGCAGGGGATCGTGGTGGAGGCATACAGCAGCCTGACGTGAGTTCCCCGTTGCTAGTCGGGGACGTGAGACTGACTGTACGCGCGGGTGGGCGTCTAGGCCCATTACACGATACCCAGGTGGTCCAGTAGTCAAGGCCTTGCGAGGGCCTGCGAGGAGACTCGGCGCGTCGCCCGTGCAAATCCTTCTTTCTTGGGTCAAGGCTAAAGGCGCCGTCATCGTCACGTAAGATCCACTATCGCGTCCTCTCGTGTAGGCGGCTCACCGGCTTGCAGGACAAGTTCCACCAGAGAGCATATGGACGAGTACCTTGCTGTGGGCGACCTTCGTGCGTACTCTGTTGCTCACTGCTGCCCCCGCGGAGACTCATATTAAAGCATTCATTGCACAGCTGATCTGACGGACGACGAGATTGCTGCTATTGACGCCGCTGGGGCGAAGGGACTGCCTTCGTACCAAATGGGTGACAGGCTCTGCATCTTCTTCCTGTGTTTCCAAGTCATCTGTCTCTTACTACTACTGCACGTCTGCGGTTGGATACACGTTCCTTTCTTCGCATAGTTCCATTTATGACCATTGTCAATAATTATTCTCACTGCAGGCTTTGCCGCCTCGCCCCGTAGCTAGATGTGTGACTAGCCTATGGTTTATACTATTTTCCGTCGCTGTAGTCTCCTCAGCGCCGGTCGACGACTGACGCACGAACTGCATGAACATGAGGATTTGGGCGCGTCAGCCTCTGACGACGTAAGTATGTAGCCAAGCGTCTATCCGTATCACGGACGGCCATCGCTATGCTGTCCCTATAATAGCAGGGGCTCGAATTCGGCGCACTGCCCTGTCCTGGTCTCCGCTGCAGACCTTACATAAAAGCCGGCAAGGCGCCTTATAAGCCCTGCAACTGATCTTCGGCACCCTGTGTGACTGCGGCGGGTCGACCAACTGCGGTACACCGAGCGGATCTCAAGCCACTCGGACCCACACACGTTCGGACTCGGACACAGACCATACGGGACGCGCCGTGGTATAAGGCACCCCGCGGCGGTCGGCTAGCGCGAGATGGACCACGACCAGGAGCACCTCTCCCCGGACAGCCCGCTCATGACGATGTCGCACTCGTTCTTGCACGACGAGATGCTCAAGCTGTCCATACCGGGCCCCAGCCGCGACCCGACGTACTACATCGGCGATGGAAACACGGTGTTGTTGGTGGATAATACGCTGTTCAAGGTGTGTCTCGTCACGCAGTCCTGTATCCACCACCCCCTGTCTATGTCGATGTGCTGTGGATGCCATGCACGGCCTGACACCTTCCGCATTCGACCGTGTAGGTCCACCGGTCGATCCTCATGAAAGACAAGTCCGCATTTGAGACGATGTTCCAGCTGTCAACGGAGGCCGACTCGGCGCGCTCCGACTGCAGCACGACCGTCACGGAAGGAGAGAGCGACGACAACCCCATACGATTGCAGGGTGACACCGGCGACGAGTTCCGCGCACTGCTATGGGCGTTGTACGCACTGTGAGTGGCCCTCGCTTCCACGCTCGTACACTGGGTCGTTGAAGGACCGCCGTACAGCCCGCACGAACTCATGTCAGCCACGTCCTCCGACGCGAACTGCACGATGCTCGTCAACCTCGCACGCGTCGCGCACAAGTACCAGTTCCGCTCCATCGAGACCTGGGTGCTCAGCGCCGTCCACAATTACTACTCGAGGCCAGGCGCATTCGACCCAGTCCCGACCACCACGCCGCCCACGCTTCCCCCCGCAGCGCCGGCGAACGCGCCGCCTTCACTGGAGCAACTCACAGAGCTCGCCGCGCTCTGCGAGCGGTCCGACCTGCTCGACCTTGCGATCGCGCGGTGGAAGAAGCAGATCGGCGAGGGCAAGGACCTCGCGCTCGCGATCATCATCGGCGAGCGCCTCAGCCTGCGGCCCATAGTGGGCCTCGCGTACCACGCCATGATGCTCAAGGGCCGCACGCACTGGGAGACGGAGGCGACGCTCAGTCGCGACCAGCGCGTCCGCTTGCTGAGCGGGTATTACGCGCTGACCAAGATGTGGGAGGCCCTCCCAGGGCAGCCGCCGCCGCTCTCGCACACTGTGCGGTGCACGAGCAACCAGAGGTGCAACAAGGCGTTTGGGCAGCTGTGGAAGGCCGTGCTGGAAGGGGGGTCCGATATCTTGCCTGGGCTGCAGAGGGAGGACGTGCTCACGAAGCTGATGCTCGCGGAGAGCACGATCAAGGTGTTGCTAGAAAACAACGGGCATGTTCTGCTCGGGCAGCCGGTGGATGGGTTGCCGACGTGCAAAGAGAGCGCGTTAGTGGTGACGGCGTTCAAGGTACGGGAGTTCAAAGATTCGCTGACCGACTACTTCATGGACGATGTTTGAGATGGCTATGCATGACTGTCTCCCGTACGAGCACTCTACTTCTGTGATATTTATGTGATGCACCTTGGATTGATTACCCTGCGACACCTCCGCTATCATATGTTGTCCCGTACCATGCTGATATAGTTCCAAAATTGTGTAGTATAAGTAATTATGTAGCATGGTCGTGTGTACTTGTGCATGTACCACCAGTCAGCAACGCAACTTGATTGGTCTCTAGATATCGCACTTCACGGTTCCTTCTCACATGTCACGATCGTCTTCTCCGAGTATCCTTCTGTAAGTATACTGAAATCATGCCAGCTGATAAGAATTGATAACGACGCTGTCTTTCTCAAGTTGAGTCTAAGTTCGCAGGCCATCTGTCGCTTCCCGCATCCTGCGACTGCCCTACACTTTCACCCGACTCCTTTACCTCTGCTGTTAGTCTACAACGCTGAGAACCTACCATGGACTCACGGGCCGTTTCTGCATCGTGTGATTGCGGCCGACTCGCGACTGCGAAGGTCACGACTTTCACGCCGTCACTGGTGAGATCTCGGCGGGATGGTGTCTGCACGACATAAGCTGATGCTTCCTCACTCTATGATCATAGTACAGGACACCGATCGTGAACTCAGATATCGCTCGAAGTTCTGCAGATATAACGTAGTCAGGCGAGGTATGATTTCCAACGTATCGGCGATCTATTTAACCATGATGACCCGATGGCGGGATTACCAGATGGCGCATGCAGTCGATGGCGAAGGACTTCAAGGAGGACATGCTCCCAACGTGCAGGATTGCTACAGAGCACCCACTTACTCGAGGTAGGCCTTCCATTTGCATGCTCCGGCACCAGTTGCTCGAGTCTCATAGTATTGACTTGCTTCGTCGACGCAGCGATACCTATCCGCGATTTCCGCAGGAACTGATCGACCGCATCTGCGAATTCCTCTTTTTGGATCCTTTCACCCTGACGAGGTGCCGCCTTGTTTGTCATGCTTGGGGTCATGCTGCGCGGCGCATCTCCTGGAGCAGCCGGCTCGTATTTAGGACCCGAGAGGCCTTGGACGACTGCGTATACATGCTCATGTCAAACGGCAATCGACCATACGGCAAGCATTTTGATGATCTGCAAATATGGGAGAACTCTCACCGTCGTCGAAAGCCATTCACACACATCTGGCCGATGCGCATCCCCGGGCATGTTCTACCACGATTGAGGACGCTAGGACTATATGGCCTCGACTGGACAGCAACCAGACCACATTATCTTTTCTTCCACTTCCTTTCCTATTACACCAGCATCACGGTTCTGTCTGTGGGGCTCTGCCGCTTTCGCAGTATGGCGGAACTCCGTAGGATTTGCAATGCACTACCAAGCCTCGAACAGCTATCTCTCTCGGACATCACAGTGCAGCACCCACTCATGCCAGACTTGACGTCCCGCCATATTCCCTGGTCCCGCAACAAGCTCAAGACAATTGAGCTTACAATTGTTGCCTCAATTTTCGAGCCGGTTGCTCACCTCCATGAACACTGTCAATCCTTGTTGGACATGTGTATCACGTACTCCTACGTAACAATGCTGACCTTGGACCTGCGCTACTTCTCTTCGTTTTCACATCTTCATCAGTTTCTATGCCATTTCCCCCATCTATCCCGCTTGTCGCTACACGAGGCATTCGGCTCTCACGTTGAGCCTGCATCAGTGGCAGACATCGCCCTATACACAGCACATGCATCCAACCCCTCCTTGTCATTTTTCCAGCTCTATCATGTTCCCGGGTCGTGGGCATCACAGATTCTACTGGTATTCACCCCACAAGTATACAGCCAACTGAAAGCCCTGAAGTTCGATTTCGCAGCCCAGGGTGGTCCATGTGCGGATCTTGGGCCACGCATTACGGAGGTTCTTTGTCTCGCAGGAGCTACACTCAAGACGCTCGAGTGCTATTTTGCTTATGGTAAAGGTCCTGGTGCCTCGTCATTGCGCTTGTGAATACTCATGAAAACTACAGGAGGCTCAATCCGCGATATCGTACCGCGACTTACAGCAAACACATCATTGACGAGACTAGTATTAAGATTCCACCGCATCGATGCATCGCTCCCGAGGATTCAAAAGGGCCTGGGTATCTTGCTATCGAACATCCGAAGCTCGCACCTGAAGTCACTCCAAATTTGGATTGCCCTGTCTCGCTCCGAGACATCTGAAGATGGAAACGAGGCCTCAGTTAGTGAGACAGACCCTCCCGGCTCCACGTCCACCTTCCACACTATACTCTGTCGCAGTGTCTTTGACCAGCTTCCAAAAGTCTCTGACGTGTTTTGGGGCCGGGATGGTGTACTGATCGGAGTCAGTGAACTCGGAGTCGAGGGGGGAAAGTTCGAACCACCACTGGCACAACGGCTGCGATCAAGTTAGGCATGATCGCCCTGTTCGCGCCGTGGCTGAATCGCGGAGTCTTAGCGCTCAGTTTCAATCCCGACCCCGATGGTGAACGGTTCGTCACTCGTAATCCCTCACCAGTACTCTCAGATCATGGTGAGTGTTACCGCTCCGGTGTCCGTGCAGGCACAGCTGCGATCTGCGTAGTGTGCTCATCCGCTCGACTAGGGACACATGCTAGCATCATGGAAATACGGGACTCTGAGGACAATGAACGCGAAGGAGGCACACGCGATGTCAGTGGAGACACGGAGGCAGAAGAAGAACCTTCTTTGGAATAGACAATACACTTGGATTTGCGGGATTGACCTCGAACTAACAGGTTGTGTGTCGCTCGATGCTTGATATACCGGGGAAGCGCTTTACTCATAGACCACCCAGGTGGACGACCGAACTCGAGAAGCTTAACAGACCGAGAGTTCGCGTCTCGCTGAACGGCGACTGGAACAACAATCCGGCGCACGTCTCTTCCGCGCTTCCACAGTCAAATCACCGGTCATGTATTATTGGAGTCGAAGAGCGGACGTGTAGGTTATGGGGTGACGGACAAAACATGCGGAGAGAGCGGTAACGAGAGTTTCACGAGACGAGTGTACTTCATAAACATGCAGGACTCAACCTCACAGCTGAGGGTACCGTTGTACGGCGAGCCATATCCCTATACTTATTGAATGTACTTTCGTGCGCCACTGAGGACCTCTCGGTCATAACCACCATTAGGCTCGTGCGTCGCAGAGCAACATCCCAGGGACGGTAAATGCTGTTTGCCTCTCCCCAACTGGGTGCTCCTGACGACGCCGAAGCGCATATGCACAGCGGCAGCCGTGACGACCGCGGTGTATATACCAGCGACCCCAACCGAAGACGCCACTGCTGCTGTGTGAGTTCTGAGCGACCCGGAGGCAGGCTTTCCCGCCTCACCGCGACGCGTGTTCACTCGGACACGCAAACCATCCAATGTCGACCCCGTAGAGCCTGAGCCCGCTCGGCGAGCTCGATGATGAGCTCCCAGCAAGTAAGAAGCGCACACCTCGGAAGAAAGCGAAACAGCGGGCGGCAGATGTCGAGAGCCCGCTAACCGAACTCGAGGGCGGCGAGGGGTCGCCCGTGACGATGAAACGCGCGAGGCGGACGAAGACGACGGAACCGGTCGTGTGCGACGTCCCGTTCATGGAGCGCAATGAGACAAAGTCCACTGGTCTCAATCTATATATGCTTAGCACGTCTCAGCCTGAGGGCAGTGAACTGGTTGCCGATTACTGGCCGATTATCGTGCGCGACACTGGAACAACTTGACGACATGAATGATGCCGTCAAGGATCAGCTACCGAGACAGAGTTCGCCCCAACAGTATATACTACCCTTTGATACATTTGAGTTTGACTGAAGCGATCAAGACAGTAGACAATTACTCACGTGCGGGAAGCTACGGACCGCACCGAATGATCTACCGGCGGAAGGCTCAGTGGGTACGACCAGTACTGACCCTGTGAGATCATCCGAAAAGCAGAGCGCATCCTACATGTTTATGAACGTCATGGAACTTGAGTCGGTGTGGGGACGCTCGCAGACTGACCTCCGGATGCACGCGTATGGCTTAGGTGCACGCGGAACCATCCAACCGCCGGCGACAGTGCAACTGGACACTAAGGACCGTGAAACCGTCATCCCATAGGGACCGCATGACGGGGCGACGTAGCACTTGGACTTGGAAGACGTCATCATCTACGTCCAACCCACCGGTTCCGCACGTCGGCAGTCGACCCCGTCGACACGCGGCGGCCACCACCCTCGTCGCATGACGACGGTGCATGAAACGAGGCGAGCCAAGTGGTGCGTCGCTGGGAGCTGCGGGTCGTTTAGTCTGCGTACGGGTAGGTAACGTGTAGGGCGTGCACGCTTGCATTTCGATTTGGGGGGGGGGGGGCACAGGAATTCAATTCTGCGAGAGGGGTGGTGTAAGTGTGACGGGGCGGGGGAAGGAGAGTACCTATGCGTACTCACGATGTGTGGATGCCCGGTATGCCTACAACACGTTATGTAGATCTGTTCCGCGGGTGTCGGCGAACCCTGCGGTCCGATGGCGATGGTATAGCCAATGTTCGTAACTTGGGATGGACGGTAGCTCGAAGCGGATGTGGTCTAATAAGATTCGAAAGATGATGCAAAGCATCTCTGAGTCCCTGTGTCTAGAGTTGTAAATGAATCACCGCACGCGATGGGACACAGGAACCAAGGGTCCGCCGTGTCTTCGCGATCGGACACCAACATCATGTGCGCCACTCACCGACGTCTTTCTGTCAGACACGATCACGACCTGAGCACGACAGTCGGCGGCGCGACTTCAAGTCGCCTGACACCAGCTTAGCGACGACTGCGCACTGTAGCAGTGACGATCCCAGGACGATCCTGCGGGCTGCGCAGTGGTGCTTCGGGTGGGTATAGGCGCATGATAACTTGCATGAGCCCAGCGGCTGTGCATGAGCACCAGAAGCCGGGGAAGCACGAAGGCAGAGCATTGGAAATGAAGTGGAAGCCGGGCGCGGCGCTGTGCGCTTCTGCCCAGAGGGGCCCATCGAGTGCTTCGAATTGCCTCTCGGACCTGTCGGGCTGTTATGGACGGTGCGGGGTTCTGGGAGCGAAAGTGTGAATCGAGCACGGTTGGGATTGGGAATGGGTCGACGCTCGCTATGAAGACGTGAGGAGAATGAAACGATGCGGTGATAGACCGGTAGCTTGGGATCGGGGAAATGTGGCTGGGTATGGGTTCCGCGGATGCTAGGACGGGGGCGTATCGCTCGGAGAGGCTGGATCGGGATGGCGCTCCATGCGTAGAGTGGATAGATCCTCATACAGAGGCGGGTCTGTGTGCTCCTGGGCATTCGTGGCGCAGGCCCGCGTAGGTTTCTTCGTAGTACCTACTCCAGGGAGAGCGGCCGGTGCGTGGAGGGAAACCCCGTTACCCATGTCGAGATATGGACAGGGCCTGGGTCGCATGCGAATGGAAGCGGTGTCCGATCGCAGCAGCGATGGAACAAAAGGCGTGAAGCCAACAGAGTTGTGGAAGACGCTGTCTCAACCACCAAAAACGCTTGAAGATACTCACGGGGGCCGACGGCAGAGGCTGTGGGGGCCCGGGTAAGTACAGCGGGCCTGGGAGACATTCACGGCACTCTCGTCTGTTCGGACTGTATGAATGAGTCAAACACACTCTGGGATGAGCGAGGTGGTGACGAGGGTAGTCATCGCATTGGATGCTGCGGACGAAAGGCACGCACGTCATTGTCCCTATGGCAAAGGCCGTTTGTACCAAGCGGGACGATGTGGGAAGAAGTGGGAGCGGC
>NW_025955341.1:0-37177 GCF_022376445.1 Fomitopsis serialis | reverse complement strand
CACTCACCTGAATGTCGCACCCTGCTGGCCACAACCCCCTGTCCTCCTGCATGCAAAATTTCGGAAGGCTCAAGCCTCCCAGCGATGCTCTTGGCGCGTCGCTGGGGCTCGTTGCGGTCGCGTACAGCGCGATCTCCGGCCGCGCAGTGGTCCGACTGACACGTGCTGTCTCTTGCAGACGAGCTCGCCTGTGTGTACTGGAGGTCGGCGGTGGACAAGCGATGGTGAATCAGCAGGGAGGACGGACAGTGAGTCGCAAGGCGACTCGAGGAAGTCCGGCGAGCGCGCGTGACGTGTCGTGGCTGAGGCGCTTAGCACTTCTCTCTCGAGTCGCAGCCCCACCTCGACGCCTCCTCCACTTCAACGTTCAGCGCTCAGCGTCAACACTGCGCGGTAGCGTCAAAGCTCACGCAAAAAGCGACGGAAAGTGAGGGGAGCACGGAGCTGGGGGAGGTGGGCCACAAAAGTAAGTATAGTCCTTCTTATTGGTGACACTGACAGTGACGGTGAGTATTCTCCTCCATCCGAGTCCGCGCATGCCCAAGCTTCAAGATCCAAGTCCCATCCCCATCGTTTAAGACGTGCTCGTCCCGCGCCGACTACCCCGACCTTCTTGGACCTCGGCGGGAATGGTTCCGTCATACCCCCCAGCGGCATCTCCAGCTCGACCTCCGACCTGACGCTCGAGTAAGGCCACGCGCACGTTCTCGTCCTCGCGCATGGCAGTGCGTTCAAGGTGCCCCAGTCGCCAGGCACACCACGCTCGTCGCGATGCCCACATACATAGTGTACGAACTCGCTCTCGAATGAGCGAGATTACGGGCCCGCCGATCCGCTCCCAGTAGCCTGAGGTCCGTGAACGGGTGCTTCGCGATGAACACGGACAACTTACAGGTGAGTGCGACGCTCGCCCACTTGTGCACGCGTGCATACGCTCGCCAGCCCATCTCGCCGCCCGCCAGCCCGTCTCGCCCGCCCGCCAGCCAGCCCGTCTTCCCGCCAGCCCGTCTTCTCGCCCACCCGTCTTTTCGCTAGCCCGTCTTTTCGCTAGCTCGTCTTCTCGCCCGCTCGCTTTCTCGCCCACCCGTTCGTTGCCCGCTCTCGCTGGCCTTGCTGCCGACCTGCCTGGCTTGCCCTCGTCTATATATCCACCTCGCTCCTTCACTCACCCACCTGCTCGTCCGCCTCTCTCACACATGCGCCTGGCTCGAGTACCCATCTGCCTCGCTCCCCTATTCGCCGGCCGGCCGCTCGGATTCCCGCCCGCTCGGATTCGGTACGCTTGCTCAAGCGGGCAGTGCGTCACGCCCTCTACCTGCATACACGGCGAAGGTGCTGCCAACAAACACACCGTGGGCACAGCCACCGCGACGAGCGGGGCGCGGGCGCGGGCGGGAGGTGAGTGGACGGCGAACATGCGGCAGAAATGGGCGAGCATATGGCGGGGACGGGCGAGGGCGAATGCAGACGGTGAGTGCAGATACACGAGGGCGGACACGCTGACTGCAGGAACAGGGGCCAGCGTCGTGAAGCACAGTGTGTACACCGACCGCGAGCGCGCATGGCAGTTACGATGTGCAGTACGATGCGTGCGGCGACTGTGAGCATGCAGGGCTAACGCCCTGTGTGCAAGCACGTCCAATGAACGGACGGCGGGAGTTTTATATCTGTATTTACCTACATAGCTAATGATGCTAATGATGCAATTGTTTGGAATCGGATGGCCGACGTAGCGCAAGGTAGCCTCGGTGCTACCGTCGAGAATGTGAGCGATGTATGTCGACAATAAGCATAGGTGTGACTGTTTGAGTACTGTACAAGCAAAAATATACAGTTGTTATGAGTCTAAGAGTACAGAGATACTCTCTGACAACTGTTTGTCTCTGAAGGCGACTGGTAAGTCTGAGCGAACTGAGCTTCTGAGAGGTGGCTGTCAGCTGATCAGATGCTCAGCAATTGCCCAATTTGCTGATGCGATCAATGTTGGGATTGAACTAACTTACCCCTGTGGCGCATGTAGTACCGGCGCATTTCGAGCGCAGCTGTGCGACAGGTATCAGCACGCAGTAGGATGCTGTGCAGGCTGCAAGAACGGTCGAAATTGAATTAATGTGCTCGGGCACAAGGAGCACGCGCGCCCGCGCGCCGCGTGCCCGCGCGCCCGCGTGCCCGGTGGTACGCACCCCCTCGTGGGAATACCGCCTCGGGGACGAACCGGCGATCCATAACAGGTGATCGAGGATGGACGTAGATAAGTTACTTAGTGTCCCCGGTAGTCTCATACCAAGACCCTCCACACGGCGCACGTGAGGGGGTTGTGTCGAACCTAGTGCCCGGCACCACTTGTAGTCGGTCGTGCACCGTCGCGCGTGGTGGGTCGCGTCGTAAATGATCGCAGTCGTATCAAAGAGGTCTCAGCGTGGTACATGCAGCAGAGTAATTGTATCTTAGCTTGACTGTCTCCGAATCTGTATGTTCCAAGACCCAACATTTGAACATACTGAAATACTGCGTGATCACTGTTAGTAACCTTTGAATTTCAGTGCTAGATTGATCTATACATCTTAAACACATTTTAGGAGCTAATACAGGGCGCATAGTCACTCGTTCTTTGGCAAGGACAAATAGTTTCCGTCTGGCGTGCACTGTGCGATGTCCATTCAACGTGATATTTGACTGTCTGCAGCGCAGCGTCTAATCCCAGTCGCCCGGTTCGTCCCCGAGGCGGTATTTAAATTCCCACGAGGGTGCGTACCCCGCGCCAACGTGCCCCTTGCTCGGGCAGCAAGGCCCTGATTCCCAAAAATTAGAGCAACAAGTGCCTCTGCGCAGAGTTGCGGACCAAGCGCAGACAGATCGCTGCGTTTGCGGTCGTTCGCATGCGGCGTGCGAGTGCGGCTGAGCGCAAGCTGTTCGCAGCGATGCAGAAGTCGGGAAGGCTCGTTGGTGTCGTAGAATGTGCAGAAAATCGCGTGCGTGAGATAAAGTGGCATTAGCGATGAAGAACAAGAAGCCACTATATCTGTTCACGGCGGTCGCTGTGCGACAACAGAGACTATTGTGCGAGAGTTGTGGAGGACGTCCCCGCGGAGCGGCAGCGAGAAGGCGAGTTCTGTGCGCTGCGCCCGTGCACAGGCTATGACACCGGAATCATCGTCCGTCCCAGGCAGGCTTTGGTGCCGGAGCTCGTCTAACTCGTGAGGCACAGAGGGAGAGGAATAACTCAGCTCAGTAGGAGGAGGACGAGCGGGTGCAAGACCCCTCTCTCAACTTCAGGTCAGGGGTGGCTAGTCTTCTCGGCCTCTCCGAGGGTCCGCGCCACCGACGTCGGGTAATTACGTACTCTAAACGGTGTAACTTCGGAAGAACTCCTACTGCAATCTTACCTAAGGCCACAGTCTGAACAGTACTTGTCAATGAACACAGCCTGCAGTTTTATCTCTGAACGCCGCGTTCTAATGCGCACCATGATTTGTTTTTCTTCGCAACTTATAGATAAATCATCGCATCTGCACCAACATCTAGCAGCTTCGCACTGCTCTGTGACCCGCTCGCCCACGACCACATCTAGCTGGCCCATACGGTCGCCGACCAAGATCTTGCTCTACACCGCCTGTTCATACAACTGCATATTGGCAGACCCATGTCCGACCTGTATCGCTCTGCGCTTTCAGCGCGCATCTCGAAGCTGCCCATGCTACCTCCCGATTCCGACGAGGAAGACGAAGAGTCGGAAGCGGCAGATTCGCTCGGATCGCTACCTCCGCCTGTATCAGGCATCGGTCCCACTACAATGTGAGTATATCACGCGGTGCTAGGGCGCGTAGAGTCTCTGGCAGAATGTACGTCGGTGGGTCGAACGACCGATGTCATTGACCTATCCATGGACTCTTCATGACCCGGCACACGACTCCGTTCTCTTTCTAGCGATCGACCATAGAACTGAAGTTCCCTGCGGTAGGCCAGGCACCCGCGCACACACGTCCGCACAACGCAAACGCGTTCCCAACCTCGAGCTCACGCCACTCTCCGCCTCTAACTACTTCGCGCAAGCGACCCAGATCGCCGTGCCCGACTCGGGGCTGGACGTCCGCGCGTACTACACGCCGCCGCGGGTGAGCGAGGGCGGAGACGCGGGGACGGTGATGGTGTGCCACCACGGTGCGGGCCAGTCCGCGCTCACGTTCGCGCTCCTGGCGGGGGAGGTGACGGAGCTGAGCGCGGGAGTGCGGCGTGATGGCGCTGGATTGCAGGGGCATGGTGCGTCGCGTTCTCCGGTGTGCGGTCTTCAATCGGTGCTGAGAGAGGTGCGGCGGTGCGTAGGAAGACGCCACGACGGTGCCGAGGCCGGGGCTGGAGGGCGGCGAGGAGGACTTCTCGATCGACACCCTAACGAGCGACTTGTGAATACGTTGAAGGTGATCTATCCTGATCCCAGCGCGGCGCCTACATATTGGTACGTCCTCAGTCTCGTCATGCCATTGCCTGCATATCTACCATCACGCCTGCGACTCTCCCTGCTTATCCTCGCCTGGCCCTTCGCGTTGCGTCACTCTGTCTCTCCTCTTGTCACGGCCCAATATCCTTCACTACAGCTTGTCGGCCACTCCCTGGCGGCTCCGTGATCGTACGCGCATGTCCACTACTCCAAGAACTCAAGTACCGCATCACAGGCGTCGCGGTTCTCGACATCGTCGAAGGTGCGCGAGACTCCTTCTCCCACACATCGCAGGAACACGCTGACTTCACCACCCGGTCTCCCACCAACAATCTAACGTCTCCCCACCGCTGTAAACCCTAACCCCAACTCCCCTGCACTGGCATGTCGGCGTCGACCCTGTTCCCAATTGATGCAAAACATAAAGAGTTTACGCTCGAAGCGCTCCCGATGATGCACTCCCTCCTCGACGCACGCCCCGCCGGGTTTGGAGCCAGGAGGAAGCCATCGAGTGGCAGTAAGCGTCCCTCCCAGAGCCCTCGAACCACATAACGGATCCCACTGACTCGCTCTACCTCAGCCTGAAGACCAACGCCGTCCATAACCCACTCTCCGCGCGCGTCTCCGTGCCCGCGACCATCCAGCCCGCACCCGAGGGCACGTCCCCTCCCTGGATCTGGCGGACTCCCCTTCGGAGCACGGCGCCCTACTGGACGAGTGCGTGTCTCCCAACCCCCTTCTCACACGTGCGTGAATGCAGACGCTGACGCGAACGGCGGCCGTCCAGGCTGGTTCACCTCGCTCTCGAAGTTGTTCCTCTCTGCGCGGACGGCGCGCCTGCTCGTGCTCGCGGGCGCGGAGCGGCTCGACCGCGAGCTGATGATCGGCCAGATGCAGGGCAAGTTCCAGCTGACTGTCGTACCGGGCGTGGGGCACATGCTCCAGGAGGTGCGTCTCTTTTCTTGCATGGGTTGGTGCGAGGCGAGGCTGACGGGGTGCGCCGTACTTAGGACGATCCGAGGAAGCTGGCGGAGGTGCTGGTCGAGTTTTGGAGGCGCAACGAGAGGGTCATACCAGGTGTCAAGAAGGTCGGAGAGCGTTGACTCAGGTATATACTTACGCAGAGAAAGAGATTCGAGAAGAACGCAGCATTGTATAATCTAACTCAGAATGGTAGATGACGACGCGTGCCATGGGACGGCGGAGCAAGTTTGAAAGATGTGTGCGCGAGGCCCAAACGGCTGCAACGACTCGGACGCGCATAACACAGTGATACTGTGAGGATGATACATGCGCTGTGTAACTGCAATGGATTGGAATGTATTTGATTTGCTGTAGAGTCATTCAATACGTCAAATAGAGTCTTTCAGGGCCTCGAAGGTATGTTTTTAACTACTACGTTCACATGTATAGCCGCCTACTAGGGATGCCGGGTAGACATGTGTAGTAGTATCACGGCGGGGCAATGTATTCACAAGACGACTATGAATGATGCATTAGATACAACTATGAATGAGTGGTACAAAATATTGCGGCATGAAATGGCGAAAAGGGTGAGATATTCATGCTCATCGTCGCTGACAACGAGCACAACGCCGGACGCGGTGGCGCGTGTGCGTGGGAATCACCTCATCAGCCACGGATCGGGCGCGACGTCAGGGGATCGGGATATGAGATCCGTGATCGGAGGAGCGCCCTCAGCCATGATGGCATAAGACCTTGAGGAATTGGTGCCACAATACCGCGACATATATCCTGTCCTGAAAACCTCCATTGAATGAGAGCCTGGAGGGGTGGAGCGCATGACTACCTCAACAAGGATGTAAAGTGGTGGTAGCGGTGGTTGTAGATTGCGTGGTATGCGGTGAGTCGACCTTCCGAGTCCCGGCCTCGTAAGCTCAGCTGTACGGCACCGTATCAGGCCCAGGAGGGACGCGCAGCCCTAACTCACCAGACATACGATTGGTTGTTGCACGGTGCACACTGCCTGAGACCCGGACCGTCATGCCACCGCCACACCGCAGCTTCGACCTGGCTCCTCCGCGACCAATCTTCCAAGGGAGGGAGCGCCTACCGTGACACAGAAGCTACGCGTATTAGGATCCGGAGCCCCTCACGTCAGTACTTAATGGCAGTGCCCAACCCTACGATTGGTTGTTGCACGCTATCTTGGACCCGGACCGTCGTTGTCCCCTCATGCCACCGCCTACATAGGCTCACCGAAGCTTCGACGCGACCAATTCGAAGGGAGGGAGCGCCTACCGTGACATGTGGATCCGCCGTCCGGAGCCCCTCATGCTTACCTACTGGCAGGATGCGACGTGCCCGGCCCTACGATTGGTTGTTCCACGCCGCCCACTGGATCTACAGTGGGAGTCTCGCATTGCGAGAAACCACCTCCACCCTGATCTGGCGAATGGGGTGGGTGGGCTCGGCATGGCTCGACCCATAGCGGGCCTGGTCGTCCATTTTGTGAGTGCACTTGTGTACGTATATAATCATACCCGCTTCACGTCCCTGTGTTCCAGTTGCTCTACACGAGACTCCGCTTCGACTTATCCCGACATGTTCTGCCTGTACCATCGTAACAACGAGGAGTGGTACCAGGACTACATCGCCAATCCGGTCATCGCTAGCCACTGTCCTTGCATGACGATGCCTAACTTGGGTGGTAACATTTTGTCCCCGAATGTGGGTCCAGGTCCTGATGCGTAAGTACTCGTTGACTGGCACTAGCTGGCTCCGCTCATATAGTCTTCGCAGGATGGCGTATGCATACACATCGCGTCTTTCGTCGACCATCGACTCAGACGTCTTCTGGGGGCCCCGCCCCAGGACAAACACTGTACGCCTACCTAACTTGACACTAGCTGGCTTCGCTCATGTAGCCTTCGCAGGACGATGCATACGAGTGCCGGCGCTTACCCGCCGGTCCTTCGCCGACTATCGACCCATGCGTCTTGTGTGTCCCGTCCCTAGGACAAACTTCGTATGCAGTCCGTCACCTCGTTGGCATCCTGCTCATTGACTCTCGACACACAGGCCTCAAATGACTCAGAACGTACATCCTGCTTCAACACAGATGTATCCTACGTACGCGATGGGGACGCACCAGCAATTGACGTTCGAGCTTCCGTTCAAGTTCGCCCCGAAGTGAGCACCCATCCGTGCAGCTCCTCCCCCTGTCACATCATCGAGCTCCGTATCCCTTTCTCAACAGGAACGAGACTCCTCTCGCCCGGGGCGCCCAATTCTCGCCCATTGTCGCGAACGTAGCCTCGCCAGAGCCCGCGCCAATCACTAGCATATGCCACTTCGGCGGGCCGTGCCCCCGCCTCACCCCAGATATGCCTCGCCTAAGTACCTCGGGAGTACAGCGTCATCTTGAAGCGCACCATCGGCTGATGAAGGACGACGCTGGCAAGCTCATCTGCCAGTGGACTCGGACCCGGACCGCCGAGGAGGGAGCCAGTATATGCCAGAAGCACGTCAAGGATATGTTCCAGCTGGCGAGGCACGTTGCGTCGGTGCATCTGGGGGCATTGAGGGTCCAATGCGAGGGTTGCAAGGGTTGGTTCGTGAGATCGGATAGCTTAAGGAGACACAAGACAGAGGACAGGTGTTCGCAAGGTGTTCGCATAATTAAGTGAATCCTGACGTGAAGTGCATGACGATGAACTCTGTGATCCTCTACATCTTCTCTTTCATATATTCTCTTTTATGTATCTTCTCTTTTATCTTCTCTTTTTGTAACTGCGCTCCCGCACGTTTTCGACCTTTACGACATCCCGACATCACCCCTTCAATGCCGATGATCTTTTCTGTCTCTTGATGCCACTATGACTGGTCATAAGGAGACCATGGTGTCGCCGGAGATGCAGTCTTGTAATAACCACCGACCCAAGGTCACGCAGGTGGTACAGTAGACGGGGGAGAAGAAAATTGGCTGTCATCGTTATGAGGTCCAGGCGAGCTACTATGCTCAACCCAGTCCAAGTAGACGACGTAGCTGCATGAGAACTCCGTATAAAACCGATAAACCATCCCCCGCAACCAATGTCCACATCAGCCAGCACAAGAAACCTCTCGGTAGCCACTGTATCATCGCGCTAGGCCACGCGCCCGCGCCTAGCGTCATATACCTCGGTGGGCTCGGCTTCAAAATCTGCTTCACGACTTTCTTCGCGAACTGCTCTGGGGTGATGGACAAGGGGCCGTCCGTCTTCTCGATCGCTCTGGCCATCGAGCCGAGCCAGGGCTTGTAGAAGCTATCGTCACGGAGGGAGAGCTGGTTGAACGCGTGGGCGGCGATGTTGGTCTTGACACCGCCGGGGGAGATATGGACGACGTGAATATTGAACGGTGCGGCTTCCATATAGAGCACCTCAGAAAGACGGACAAGGGCGGCTTTTGTCGCACCGTACACTCCACCCCAAGGTGCTGGCCTGCGCATGCGTTTCGCGTTAGATGTAGACGAGGGAGGCAATAGCGTACTGACGTATCGCCCATAATGGAGCCTATGTTAACGATGGTCCCGCTCTTCTTCGCAGCCATGTGTGGGAAGACGGCTTGTGACAGACGCAAAGGTCCCAATACGTTGGTGTCGAAGGTTTCCTGAACTTCGTGCAGCTCTACCTCTGCTAGAGGGCCTGATGCTAATCAGCTAAATGGCGAGGTAAATCGGTAGCTTGTGTTCTACCTGAGTGGGGGCGCCCTGCGTTGTTGACCATGATGTCGATGCTGCCTTCACGATCCAGCACTGTCTTGACCATGTCCGCTACATCTGCGTCCGAAGTGACATCCAGCTTCAAAGTGGAAACGTTCGGGTCGTTGAAGCCGCCCACAGCTTCGACCCTCCGAGCAGTGGCATAGACTTTGCAGCCTTGAGACGCAAATTCCTCACATCTGCCAGCATTGTAAACAGACGGAAGGGGAGTTGTGACACATACTTTCAGTTCGTACTGTAATTTCGCTCCGAACAGCTTGAACGTGGCACTCACAGGGCATAGCCAATCCCTCCTTTCGAGCAGCCAGTGACAACGACGACCTTCCCTGTCATTTCGAACATGAACTAAGTTCACGATAAGGACATGGTGATGGTTCGCAAGAGTGCCGGCGTATGCACTGCGGGCTCGCACGGCATGTCCGAGTCATGACCAAGCCTGAGTGGTTTTTCCGATTGTTGACCTAGCTTTCCTCTCGACGTTGTTGCATTTGCTGTATGACCGCAGTTCACTCCTAGCATAGCGTGAGTGAGACTCACCACCGTGGCCACCGTGGCGTTTTGTGCGCGTCGCAGCAAGCGAACGGAAACAAGAAGTTCAAGTTCCAGCTTGACGGACAGCACTTGCCTATTTTGTTGACTTTCCGATCTCACGGCATCTGCCGAATCACAGATTTCTCTCTTTCTGCCCGAAAGCGGCAGCCCTGCTGAAGACTTCATCTGCTCCTCCTTCTCCTCCTCGTCCCCGCCTCGTCCGTTTGGGATTGATAGTGGCCGCCATGGAGATATCGGTGTGTGGTAGGATTGTGAAACGCGCA
Source organism: Fomitopsis serialis (assembly GCF_022376445.1). Taxonomy (NCBI): domain Eukaryota; kingdom Fungi; phylum Basidiomycota; class Agaricomycetes; order Polyporales; family Fomitopsidaceae; genus Fomitopsis; species Fomitopsis serialis. The sequence goes on along the minus strand of NW_025955341.1, from coordinate 27,198 downwards.
TAGATTGTTCACAAGCATTCAGGTAGGGCTCGAATGCATTGAATCGGTCAATGCAAGGCTTGTGGTCTACCCACAGGCGGCCCAGAATCAATCTGAACTCTCCAGCTGTGTCTACACCCGTAGCTACTCCAGTTGTTGAAGAGCCAACGCCTGCAACACCCGCCCCCGATGCTGTAAATGCGGAAGCATCGACCTCAACGGTACCAGTCCAACCCGCGGACGTAGAAGCAACCTCGACATCTGAACCCCGTCCTCCAGTATCGAATGGCAAACGACGGTCGCGAGCCGGGCGGACTGGCGAGGAGAGCAACAAGAGGGTTAAGCTCTCGTCGCAGACGGGAGGAAGCATAGCGAAGGACTACTCTCCACCCACTACACGATTGGCGGACCTGGGCGGAGTGGACGCATGCATTGAGAAGATGCTCGAGCTCGTCGCCATGCCTCTCTGCCACCCCGAGATCTACCTCCACACCGGTGTGCAGCCTCCGAGGGGTGTGTTGCTGCATGGTCCACCAGGGTGCGGAAAGACGCTCTTGGCGCATGCCATTGCTGGGGTGTGTCTGGTTTCCATCTATGCCACGTCGCGATGTCTGATGTCCCCCACAGGAGCTTGGCGTACCCTTCATCAGCATATCCGCTCCCTCTGTTGTCTCGGGAATGTCAGGCGAGTCCGAAAAGACGCTGCGCGACACCTTCGAAGAGGCGAAGAGGGTCGCACCATGTCTTCTCTTCATCGACGAGATTGACGCCATTACGCCCAAACGCGAGAGCGCGCAACGCGAGATGGAAAGACGGATAGTCGCTCAGTTTCTGACGTGCATGGATGGTGTGTCTTGCCTCAAATTCGGATGCAGTTCGTGACAAGCTGAACATGATCGACAGATATGTCCTGGGATAAGACGGATGGCAAACCTATTATTGTAATCGGTGCGACCAACCGGCCAGACTCGCTGGATGCCGCTCTCCGCAGAGCGGGCCGCTTTGACCATGAGATCAGCATGGGTGTACCCGACGACGAAGCGCGAGCGCAGTACGTATCTTTATCCCTACGCCCGACTTCCGTAGCTGATCGAATGCGTCTACAGAATTCTGCGTGTTCTATGCTCAAAGTTAAGGCTTGAAGGCGACTTCGATTATCTTGCGCTTGCAAAGGCGACCCCGGGCTATGTCGGCGCAGACCTGACAGCGCTTACCGGGGCCGCTGGCATCGTATCTGTGAAGCGCATCTTCCAGCAGATTTCGGACGGGACACTGGTGCTCCCGGAAGACATACAGCAGCAGCTCGCGTCCATAGACGGAGACGTCACAATGCAAGTAGACGTGCCTGCTGCTGAGGTCGAGCCCCAGGCTCTCACCGCCCAAGGCAAACCCATTCCCTTCGCGAACATCGAGCTTTCGACGCCCGCCGCCTCCTCCATCCTGGACTTCCTCCGCGCGCACCCCTTCCCCCTAACTCCTGCCCAGCTCTCCCCGCTCTGCATCACCTCCGCGGACTTCCACGCCGCGCTGAAGCATGTGCAGCCGTCGGCGAAACGTGAGGGTTTCGCGACCGTCCCGGACGTGACCTGGGCCGACGTTGGCGCGCTGCACGCGACGCGCGAGGAGCTGCACATGGCGATCGTACAGCCGATCAGACGGCCTGAGCTGTTCAGGAGCGTCGGCGTGGAGCAGGCGTGCGGCGTGCTGTTGTGGGGCCCGCCGGGGTGCGGGAAGACCCTCCTAGCGAAGGCAGTTGCGAACGAGAGCAGGGCGAACTTCATCAGCGTGAAGGGTCCGGAGCTGTTGAACAAGGTCTGTCCACTATCACTCACACTCACGCATGGAACGCAGCCTGACACGCCTCTCTGTGCAGTACGTCGGCGAGAGCGAGCGCGCGGTGCGCCAAGTCTTCTCGCGCGCGCGTGCGTCCGCGCCGTGCGTGATCTTCTTCGACGAGCTCGATGCGCTCGTGCCGCGGCGGGACGACGCGCTCTCCGAGTCGTCTGCGCGCGTCGTGAACACGCTCCTCACCGAGCTCGACGGCCTCGACGCGCGCCGCGCCGTGTACGTTATCGCAGCCACTAACCGCCCCGACATGATCGACCCCGCGATGTGCCGCCCCGGCCGGCTCGACAAGCTTCTGTACGTCGACCTGCCCAGCGCAGAGGAGCGCGGTGAGATTGTCAGGACGCTTGTGCGGAAGGTGCCGCTTGGAGACGAGGCGGAGAGGGCGGAGGTGGAGAGGATGGTGAGGGAGAGGGGAGAGGGGTACAGCGGGGCGGACCTGGCAGCGGTTGTAAGGGAGGCGGGCGTGGTCGCGCTGCGGAGGTCGCTGGGTGCGCTTGAGCAGATGGAGGCGGATGGAGCGGTGGCTGTTGGCGAGGAGCAGCCCAAGATCGTCGTGGGGGTACAGGACTTTGACAGGGCGCTCCAGAAAGTGCGGCCGAGTGTGAGCACGGCGCAGCGGAGGAAGTACGCGAGCCTGAGGGTGAAGCTGAACGGGAGCGGGCTGCCCGTCGGGGTCAAGACGGATGAAGGACAAGAGGGCGAGAAACAGAGCAAGGGTGGGGATATGCAGGAGAGCTAGATGCTAACTGGGATGATGATCAAAAGTACAGTACATCTGTGTATACAGTGAGATATATCTGTCGTATGGTACAGAACCTCCGAGGATTGGGGTCGATGCGATGTCCCGGGACTGGGCTCTATGGCAGCAGGAGGTGGCGGCGGCATACCCGTGGGCCATAAATTTCGTCTACAGAGACGCACGGCACACAACAAAATCTAGAATACATAGTTCCGCAGAATAGATGCTGCAACCAAACGGCACTGTCCAACCCAACTGAGATCAGAATCCAGGCGCCCTAGCACCTCTCCTCCTCGGTAGCGGTGCTTTCCGAGGCTTCGTCGTCGGCTCCGCCTGCGCGACCTCATCTCCGTCGACGTCCCAGATCTCTTTCTTCCTCTCTTTCGTGAACAGCTTCATTAACTTCCTTTGTTCCGCATGCTGGCCCGGGTCGTCATACCCGACGCACAAACCCCGGCCTGCGGCCTGTGCGTCCGCGAGGGTGAACGTGCTCGGAGTGGAGAGGACCTCTGGGTCGAATCCGTCGACGGTGACTCCAGCGTGAGCACTCACAGGGTTCGTGAATGATAGCGACTATCTGGGGTGTCAGAAGGCGGCGCCATTATCTATGAGGGTGAAGAGCGTACCTTCGATTTGGACGGCGGCCTAGCCCGCTTTCCAGCCCGCGTAGGTTGCCCCTTCTCCGAGCCCTCATCCTCAGTCGATGGCCGCTTGCCCAGCAAAGAGGTGATGCTACCGTGCAAGGCTAGCTGGGCGCCCTTTCCTGGCTTGGTCGGTGATGTTGGCAGGCTGGCGGTTCCGGGGTGCTTCAATGGTGAGGGCGACTCGGACGACGGCACACGCTGAGTCGGGAGTGGCGGCAGTATTTCGGCCATTGAGGCCGCGCGACTGTCTTTGACGAGGATCTGGGTGGAGTTGACAGAGATGGTAGTAGCGGAGGCGGAACGAGTGAGGCCGCTGTGTGATCTGCTCGGTGGAGGTGGTGTCGCCGGTGGGTTCCAATGTGTGTCAAGCAGGCCATTCGGCTTTCCAAAAGATTCTGCGCCTGACGAAACATCGTCCGTGCCTACAGTGTTCAGGCCAGGCTCAGAATGGTGATGTTGTAGCGATGTAATTCCTGATTGATCACAAGAGATACCTGTCGCAGTCGGTCAGCATGGGACACGCTCACGCTTCAGTACAAGAAGCGTACCATTCGTGATATCCGACATCGTGGCTTCCGCCTCATCTTTCGCCTTTCCTTTGCCTTTCCGATCTACCTTAGGCGGTGCCAGGTCTAAGTCCACCTCGGCCGACTCTGTCTCGACTCCTAATGGAGGTTCTGGGGCGATATCTGCGTCGTGTTGCGCAGGAGGTATGCTACCGGTATTAGCAAGGGCTGCCAGCCACGCCATATCCACGATCGGGACGCCCCACTCGATAGCCTTCTCCGCCTTCGCACCCGTCCGACTAGGGCACAGAAGATGCGTGGAATGACGAGAAAAGTTTGGCGAGATAGTGGCGCCGAGTGCGCGAGCCAGTCTTCGTATCCAGCACGCTTCAGATTGGTCCAGGCCCGAATGGCTCAGGACAATCCGCTCAGCACCTGGTGACTCAGTCAGTGACATGACCTTCGATATCGAAGAGAAGAAACCACCATCGATAGGAGTAGGTACACTGAGCGGCAGGAAAGCAACATGCTCCTCAGGCAGACATATTCGTTCATCGAATATACATCGCTCGAGCCAGCACTCCGTCCTGTACCTTCTGCGCTCGTCCTCGTCCGCTTCTTGCCGGAAGAAGTTGCTCCCACTGAGAGCATATTGGTCAAGGGAGTCGAGCAGAGGGGCTGGGTACAACGTACCTGACCAGGCGCACGATGATAAAGTCAACGTCCTCGTCAAGTTCGCTGACCAGAGTCCCGCCGTAATCCTTGATGGCAGCTTTAACACTCGGCCCTTGGGCCTCTCCTAGAGCGCGGAACTTGAGACCCTTGAACAATGTCGAAGTGCTTGACTCCGGTTCCGAACCCTCTTCCTCCCTCTCCTTATCCTTGTCACCTGGTACCATTATTGACAGCCGAGACGGTCCCGCTCGAGCGGAAGACTCAGACGGATGAGCAAGGAAAGACGTCTGAGGTCCTACAGGGGCCCGCTTGAATGGCTGCCTCGTACCCATTACATCCTTGTCCTTGCTCATGGGCGCAAACGAGTTTGCTCGTCTGAACGACGACAGCGTAAGTGCGCTTGTTGACCTGCCCTTCATCCTCGCGCTCAGCTGCTCATTCTCCACATTCACGTTCAACGCTCCATTTTTGTCCTACTCGGCGACTCCTCGCCGCCAGACGGCTGTTGCGGCTGCGACCTGGTTGGACTCCGTACGAGTCGCCCAGCTTGCACTTCGAAGCCCCGCGGCTTGAGCAGGCTCCCCCAGATGGCGAGCATCTCTGCGGGGACGCGCCGCGCAGAGGCGACCTCTTCTTCGTCGTTCACTGCGGCTGCGAGAAGGTCGGTGCTGTTGTTCCTTCTTTGTTGCGGATGAGATTGCGAGCTGTGCGGTTGGGTGAGGAAGATGGCGGGGAGGGGTAGCCCCTGTGATAAAGTATCAATCTGACATCGTGAGATGAAGCCGAGATGTACTTACGTTCTGGTAGTTGTTTTCGCTGCGGGCGAGGATTAGATGCTTTGTACGCAGCTTCATCGAACCTCCCTGCGAATCGGTCATGCTCGCCGCCTACGGCTACTCACCTTGATACGCACCTCCGAAGTCTAGCGAATCCCAGAACCACTCCTCCCACACGATCTGGATGTTCGCCTCGCCCCTCTGGTTGAATTTCTCTGCATATTTCATCTTCTCCGTCTGGTCTTCATTCGCGCTCCCACAGACAAGGTGCGTCACCCTCACGGGACGCTCGATGTCTTCACATACTTGCCGCCATTCTTCGTGACAAGTCTGTTGATCTCCGTGCGGACGTCGTCGAAGAGAATGACGAAGACGGGGAGGCGGTATTTCTCGATGCTCTGAACCACTGTTCAGCTACTTTCAGTATCAGTCAGGGGTAAAGGTAGTCATACCGTTGGCAGGTCTACATCGTCGCCCTTGAGCCAGATGTCGAAGCTCTCCGTGATCCAGTCTGGTGCATGATAGGATCTTGTTTTCCAGTGCGCACTGAAGATTGTAGTTGCAGATAAACACAACGACGTGGATAGACTTCGGCAAACTCACTCTGTACTTCGCGCTTCCGGCTCAGCAGCAAGCAAATGCGTTACTCTGTCCGTCAGGTCGCCAGTTGCGAGTGCTCCGAGCTCTAGAGCTTGTTTGAATAACGTCGTCTATGTCATACAAACTGGTCAGCATTTGCACGAGTGAAGAAGGGTTGCGCTTGCGCATAGGTGATGCATGTCATTTAGTAGGAATCAGCACCAGCTCACTAAGACCCGCAATACTGCCAACGCATAGCATTGAATATAGGTCCGGCCAGCGCAGAGAAACCGTTATCTTCAGCAGTATCGCAAATGGTCGCGGGAGACAGATCGACTGTCGTGTACTCGAAAAGGTGGAAAACTCACCTTGTCCTCAATGCCTGTAGCGCACACGACGACTCCTTGGAAAGGCCTCGGACACAAGTCCACGGTGCTAACTTCCTGCTCCGAGTCAAATCCCATATCGCGAGCCCATGATGGTGGCGCATCTGCATCTTCGCGGTTCCTGCTTGCTCGATCAGACGGAGCTGCTGGCCGCAACTTCACGTTCGGAACCTACATACAGCTGGTGAGCAGCAGCAGAAGATATAGCTATCACATTCATACCTTCGCAGATTTGTTCGTCCTTCGCCGGTTCATTCTTCAGATGATATCGGTTGAGAGTGAAGGAAGTCCGTGAAGGATGCTCAGGACAGTAGATGGTTATTGTGGCTGATTAGCGGTCTCGTTTGCTCCTAGGTCGAATGCTATCCGTGTGTGTGCGTCCAGAGTTCCGCAGTAGTGGTGTGCAGAGATGTGGAAAGAAGGGTGAAAGGGCCGATGGAGCACTCAAGCAACGGTTGAACGATATGGATCGCGTCCAAGCCGCGTCGCGCGCCGAGTGCAGACGCGACCGTGATCTGTGACATGTTTGTGACGTTACGCGTCAATAAGGTCACGTTTCTCTCCTTCGTTGTCTGCCACCACGACGTCGACGAGCACGAAGATGTGGTCGACGCTGCCTTCGAAGCTCTCCCTGCGGACATCCTCTACAAGTCGCCAGTCTATACGGCAATGGGCACGCCTCATCGGTACCGACGCCAGCGAGCAAGTCGAACCGAACACCCACTTCCGCATAACCCTCCGTCGCTCGGCCATTTCCCTGCGCGCGAATGTCAAGGCCACGCTCGTCGCACTCGGAATCCATCGGCGAATGCAAACAGTCTATCACACACACTCGCCTGACATTGCTGGGAAGATATTGCGGGTGAAGGAGCTGGTGCAAGTGGAGAATGTGCCCGCTTCAGCGGTGCGGACAAAGACAGAGCAGAGGCAGGAGAGGAAGCCAACTAGAGGGTATCAGAAGGTGGCCACCAGAATAGGGGAAACTGACTTGTAACGAGGTGCGTAATTCCTTGTTTTTGCAACCCATCGTTGCTAACGTCTATATTCCTGTTCCTCAGTCCTACAGAGGAGACGGTCGCTTAGTGCTGCTCGGCGGTCTGTTCTGTCTTGTCATATCATCGTCTATCTATCTCGGGCTTGCATTGCACAGCATCTATGCTGCTTGCAGGACTACATGTTCTCGATCATTTTCGTCCATTGACAAGCTAAGTGCACATACGGTGAGGTCCTTCTCGGTAGTCCTCTGCAGCCTTGCCAGCGTCTGCTACCTGTTTCTCCTGTGTTTCAGCGTGTTGTGCGAGTGGTGTGCGCCTATCTGTCAATTATGCCCAAGCATTGGTCAACCAACGTCTATGAGGCTGTGCACTCTCCTTCGCCACTTCCTCAGCCCGCCGAGCTCGTATGAACACTCTACACATCGACACTTTGGTGCACCCGGTGAAATCCGTCGCTGTACATCACGCCTACGCTGAAGTCGTTCGTACATTCTCGATCAGTCTCCAGGTGCGCCCCGCGTGGTCGTCAGTTCGTCAGTGCATCCAACAACATTGTACTAGGCAGGTCGACGAAGAATCAGCATTGCGCATCTATCCAGCAGCATCGATCCGCTGTCGTTACAGGTTTCTCTCGCCCATTCCAACGACCGGCTTGACGCGCATTACAAAGTTGATGAATTCAGCACCAGCCCCGGCGTCGACGGCGATACACCACGACCACTGCCTGTTCTTCTAGCGCAGCAGTGCGGGCCACGGGATAGTTGGGAGACTGAGGAGAAATGCGGTTGCGCTCTGTGTACAAATCGCACTGCTGAAAATCAGGGGGCACAGTCCACTACAAATCCGCCCCATCAAACTGATGTCTCAAGGCGCATGGGACAGGCTGAGGCATATGTCAGCCTAGACGTAGAAGCTCCAGAGAAATGTGCTCTCGGTTTGATACTGAGATACAGTGAGTCTATTGATGTCGCTTCAAGCCGTCACAGCACTAGTGAATGCTGATCAGTAGCCGAGCAGAGGTCAGCGGAACCAGTTGGAAGCCGTACTACGACCTGCGCGCGACGGCGGAACTTGTAGATGGGCACCTCACTCCGGCAGTTTCTATCGATTACAACGTTCGCGTAAAGCAGACTACGGGCGAAGACTGGGAGGACGCGATGTATACGTTTGTTCGAGAGCCTACGCCCGCTACCTCGAGCGTTGATGACCTATACGGCGACGGTATCTCTCCGCCTCATACAACAAACCTGGCGACGTCGGCCTACCCAGATATGCTGGTGTCTTCCACTGTACTCGTGGGCACCACCGCAACATCTGCGTTCCCTCAAATCAACGTCGCGCCTTTGCCCGAGCGAGGCCTGTCGGCGTCGCAAATGGCTGCGCAGCCTTTCGTGCCCGTGCCACCGATCGCTATAGAAATGTTGTGGAGAGAGAGACCTTTCGGCTCGGTGTCTGCCGGTCTCTTCCCTGCTCAATCTGCTAGCTCCCTCGGTCCCGACAACTACCTTGACAGTCGCGCTTCAGATGCCCCTCCGAACCGAGGCCCTGATCCACCGCCGACGACTCAAAGTGTCAGCCTTTCTTCAGCTCAGCCCCAGACCGTCCGATGCGACGGGACTGCGCACGTCGTCAACATTGCATCTTTCCTGCTCGATGCTACATACACCTGGATATGCGCACCTCGCGTCCGCCCCGGCGCCTTTGTGGAGTGTCGTGCACGGCACTGCGGCGAGTGCACTCTCGTAGCTGGCGAATTGACGGCGTACGTCGATGGCGAAGAGGTTGCGAGGACATCCATCGAGGTACGTCGATCTCATGACTCACCAGCGTGCGCGCGCGCTCGGCGCTCATTGGAGCAGGATGTCGCACCAGGAGAATCGTTCAGAGTGCCACTAGGCCTCGACAGTGCTGTGCACCTTGTCCATCGGCGAACATTGCACACGGACGCGGACGCTGCGCGTCCGTTCTCCGAGCAGACATGGACAACCCGGCGCTTAACGCGCTACGTTGTGATGAACACGAACCCGTTTCACATCCCTACGCTTATCCTGCGAGACGCGCTGCCCGTGTCGACGTACCCACAACGCGGGCTGCTGGTCTGCGCTGTCAAGGAAATCGACGCCGACGCGGAAGAGGACAAGCCGATCACGATGGCCACTATGGCTGGAATGGGTGCAGTGCTGGGCGCGAACGTCCGTGAGGCGGAGGGTAGGCAGGGCGAGGGTGTCTTCGAGTGGGTACGAGGGCTAGGCGCTGGTGAGAGCGCAGCATTACAGGCCGAATGGATGGTGCAAGGCTCCTCTGGGGTTACATGGGAAGAAGTTACCAGATGACGCCTTGAGCAACGCGCTGTCGTATACAATAAATTGAATAATTGGAAGTCAGGCGGCTATGTAGACGATGAGTCGCCGAGTTCAACTCATTAGTACACAGAATTAACGAAACCGAAACCTCATTCATGAACGGGGAGCGAACTCCATGTCCTTGACGTCCTCAAAGGATTGCGCGCCTCCGACTTGGATGCAGCGCGAGACATCCCAACCACGCTCCGCGCTTTCGCGCATCACCCGGACAGTGCCCCCGATTGCTTCTACGCTGCACATCGTTCGTCGATACCGCGGGTGGTCCAAGGCACCCGCGTGGAATGAAGTTGCTACTCTGATGCCTGAAACGTGTGCACAGCCACAGGCGGAGGTCGTTAGGCCTTTGTCCGACTTTCCCGTCTTCCGGCTGACCTTAGCTTGCCTTAGCCACAAACCTCGGTCTATTAGCTCGACATTCGTCGATACTTGCCAGTGGTCAATTCCTGATCGGGAACGCCCCTGGATACCGAGGCCGCCACGTCCGCCTGCACATTTATGCTCGGGGTCTAGCGGTATGTGATCATATAGTAGCTGCAAGTTCACTCTATTACATACTACTCCACGGGCAGCCCGAAGGATCGACCTCGTCGACGCTGAGGTAAGCCCGCCCGGGGCGCCTATTTGCAGTAGGGATGCAATCGCGATGCGGAACAGAGTGGCGCTACTAATCAAGATAGATGATGGCACTGAACATCTAGATACAGATCTAGTCGCCGTAGTAGTACGAACTCCGAGTCGCTGGCCTCCTCCTGCCAGAATGTGCTACCGCCGAGCCACTGTCTTTCATACGCCATCTCTAGCGACCCGCTTTTTCTGAGTCAGAAATCGCCCACCAGTTTTGCGACTCCACATCCCGGGTGGTCGCAAGTTGTGTAGCTCGTTATCAGACCCGGCCGCGGCGAAACACGCGGCGCGCACAGGCGGGACTCTGGGTCGTCAATCCTTGTGCGCGTACTGTGGCGCTTGAAATCAATCCGGCAACAAGTTGTATTGACGGTGTCAGCTTAAACTACTTCCAGAATACTTGGGCAAGCAGCAGACTAATAGGCACAACTTAGCGAACTAGCAGAATGGGACAATATACATAACAGATTTACTTACACCGTAACAATCGCAGGACACAACCATATCGTACAGTCGCGCAGTACAGCGGCGTACAGTGGCATGAACCATGCAATATGATTGCTTCACCCGAAACCACGGTCCGCAGAATTGGGAGAGCGCTTGACGCGACCGACGTTCCCGTCCTGAACGAGATCATCGGTGAGACAAGTTACCGGTGCGGGTCGCTTGCACGAACGAATCGACCAGGGGCCGCTCCTTGACCGCCCGAGCCCCTGGTCCATCGGCCTGAGGCTCGACTCGGACACAAGCCCCTCATGCACCATGTGGAGGGTCTTGGTGTGAAACTAGGGCAATGGGGTCGCGTATGGAGCACATCTTCACGTCCTTGGCTGTAGCTGTCGGGACGCAGCGCCACGCGAGCTTCGTCGTATAAAAGGAGGGGCAGAATGCTATGGAAAGTCAGCTCAGCTCCTTCATTCTTCTGAGTTCACTGAAAGCATCAGCACTGGTTGGTGAGTGCCACGGGTTTAATTTTTCTGGAGGGCCGCACTGATATTTCCTTCGCAGCGTTGCTTGATTTCCTTACGACCCTCAATCTCACCTCTTACGACCACCGTACCTCACACTGCAAATAAGACACGATGCGCTTCACCACTGCGTTCACTCTTCTGCTTGCGTCCATCGCGGCGGCACCCTCGGTCATGGCGCTGCCCACTGGCTACGAAGCGTGAGTCGTTCGACAGCGCAGCGGCTCAAGCTGAAACTGACGCGGGTTCACAGTGCTGAGCTCGAGGCACGCGACTTCCACGCTGAGCTCGAGGCACGCGACTTCCACTACGACGTGCAGATCCTCGCGCGTGCAGTGGCGGATGTCCTTGAGGCCCGCGATGCGTCGCATATGCTGATGGCTCGTGCGCCGACGAAGCCAAAACCCTCGCCCAAGTACAAGAAGACGGACCCTAATCCGCGTCCAGCTGACGCAGAGCACAAGCCGCCGCCCTACAACCCGAACGACCCGATGCCGATCCCGGGGTACCGCATCCACGACCCGGCCCCCATTGGCGGGCACCCGGCTCAGAAGAAGAAGGGTTCGAAGTTCTGGAAATCGAAGCCCTGAGTGGAGCACGCATACGTCTAGGACGTGGAGTAGATGTTGCATTTTGTAGACGATCGCTGCATCCCACTGTTCGTGAATGATGAGATTGAGGTCCCCATTACTTCTGTGTGTGCTATTGAGCTCAACTCGGCGCGTCCTCGTCCCTTCGGCCATTTGACTTCCAGCTGGCAAGCGCAGCGACAGCGCGATGCCAATCGCCGAAATTCGTCGAAGAGGCTACCCTTAGTTTCGCACATGTGACCGATCATCTGGACAGGAATACTGCAATCGCACCGTGGCGAAAAGTGCACAAGTGCGTGCCCCTCTCGGCACTAATATGAGGAGGGGAGAGCGGAGATGGACCGCCGTCTTTGTCCATTCCGCACGGCGCATGCACTACAGCAAGGTACATCTACACCCGGTTTCACCATACAGGTTGCAATCCTTTCGTCACATCAACAGGCCCTGAGGTGCATTAGCGGATTTTTAAATAAGAGGGCTCGAGATAACCCATCCTTTATTCCATGAGGCAGTCCTCCTCGAGGTATGCCCGCGCCAAAGACAGCGACCGACTAGGGTAATTGTGCACATCATTGTGCGAGTATGCAACGTCAAGTAAAATTGGGACTGAACCCAGCGAGCACGTCAGCGTCGGACTCCTTGCGCGATGGCCAAGGACCTGAAAATAAGCACGGCTGCAGGTTGGCAAGATGCTGCTGTGTAGGACCCGCCGCCCAAGTCCTAGCGCGTTTGGAGAACCGTAGACCACACCTACTTCAGGCTTGCAGTTCAAGGCCAATTTGTACAGTTGGCGAGGAGGTCATGATTTCTTAGACAAGAAGCCTGCACGCTAGCCTGTTTCAGATGGGATGTCAATCACACATTCTCTAATCAATCACCAGCAATCGCATCACCCGGTGCACGGTACTCTTACACGGTTGCGCATGAGACCGCCTCATTCAGGCTAGAAATCGCCACAAAATGAGTGTAGCATTCGCACCGGCGGGGTGAAGGCACGAGCGTCGAGGTGGAAATGTTCATCGATATCGACGAATACGGACATGCGTTTTGTTCTCCGAGGAAATCGCGTAGGACCTGCACGGATTGATGCCACCACCCCTGGCAGATGCAATGACATGAGAGCTGGCCCTCAAACGGCCGGCCTCTCCCACTGCGTCCCATTTGAAGGCTCCGTTTCTAAGGAAAGGTCGCATGAGTACTGACGCAGTCAGGAAGGCCTCGTCACTCACTAGGTGCTGCGTCTGGCGGGACGTCCTCCTCGTTCACCGCGAAGATGGAGTCGACGCCGAGCTCGTACGGGCCCTCAACGCTGCTGTTCCCGCCGAGGAGCGAAACACCGACGGTGCGCACGCGCTCGCGGTACATCTGAATCTGGTCATACGAAACCTCACCGACGTTCGTCAGGACGAAGGCGTCGAAGGGAATCTGTGGGGTCAACAATGGGCGCGGTCAGGCTTGGCGGTTCAATTCACGGCGCACGCACGTAGATGTCTTCCCACCCGCCGTCGTCTCGTCGAAAGTACAGCCGATGTTGCCAGAGGTCGGTCGTGATAGGCCCGTCCGTCTGGATGTTCACGTAGTATGAGTTCCGCGTGCGGGGGTGCCCGGCGGCACGCACGCGCAGCGCAAGGAACTTGTGCATCGACACGTCGTCCATGATATCGCCAAACAGCGATGTCCTAGGCTATCGTTCCAAGCACCATCGTAAAGGGAGAACACGTCAATGAGAACAAACACTCAGCATACAGGTAGGTGCGTGCCTTACTCCTGAAGCCCGCGTACCCGCCGCGGATCCGCCCCTCGAGTCCGTGGCGGACACCGAGCCGCATCTCGCCCCAGAACTTCGCCGTCGGTCTGGAGAGCTCCGCGAGCTTTTCGTTCGACGTGGACGGTGACGCGGTGGACTCGTCCAGCGCGAAGTTGACGTTAGACATCCCGCCGACGTCCGAGTCGCACCCGGTAGCGAATTGCTTGATAGCCTCGTGGGTGTTAAAGTTGAAGAGCGTGATTGGGGCGCGGGAGGGCTCGTCCGCTCCCGTCATACGTATCACTGCGACATCAGGTCGTCTCTCAGGTCGGAATGAGGATATGCTCCGAGGCTACGTACTACGCGACGCGTTGTCCTGGACGAACTTGCTGCTCCTGTTCAGGTACGCCGAGAAACGAGACATTGCCATGATTGTAAAATACGAGGGTTGCCCACAGCCGCGAGAGCGTTTGGAGGAGAGAGACGTTACAAGGCAGGTCGCTGGAGGGCCACTGCCGCCTTCCTGCACGGATGCCAGGCATTGCGTCACTTGCCAAATCAAGGAAGAGATAAGATAACGCTTCCGAGCGTGACGCGGTGAGCAAGATTTGACTTGCCACCATCCACTGGTAAGTTACCTGCATGGGAGTTCGGGAAATGTACCAGCTGCAGCCTCAATAGCCTAGAGTGGGAGTACACTACAGCTGGCTCATGCATGATCACGACCGAATCTTCTGACTTTGCTAGACACGCAGGCGAGCTTCACCACTCATTTAGGCTCGGCCTGATGATCCCGGTATCATGCTCCCCGCCACTTAAGTTGCAAGTTTGGCTTACGACCAAAGCGTAGGAGAGCGAGCCGGCGGTGCTGTCGCGAAGACAACAGGTAAGTGTCATAATTACCATTCTTAGCATGTTAATATAACGCTGTGGCTTGCACACTGGCAGTTCATGTTGCGCTTTGGCCTTCTATTGGCTCCGCGCGCTTTGATCCCCCCTGGCTGGCCACTTTGCTACGAGTAACTTCGTTCTACGCCACGCTTTGTCGTGCATCGTGGCCACTGAACGTGTCTTCCGCTATATAAGGGGGAGCTAGAGCACACAATGGCACTCACCTCTCCACCACCTCTCCCAACATTACGCACACCCAAGAGCCACAACCACTTGATACATCCATGCTCTTCTTCCTCAAACCAGAAGTCAACCCTACTCGTCCTGCCATCAGTGATCAAGTTATGCCAGCTAGGTCCGAGACTGTGATCGTGCCGACGCACAACGGCCGAGGCTCCATTGGTCCCGACGGAAAGGAGCCCGCCTGGCACTTACTCCGCCTGGACCCTGTCGTCGTCCCTCTGCATATCCCGTTACCTGGACGTGTCAGCCCGGTGTTTGAAGGATTACAAGGGATCTCATTCAATTTGAAGGGTGCGACGCAACCTGGAATACCCTGGGATAGTAAATGGCGTGATTGGGTCTTCGACGCAATGGAGGACCCGACGGGCATCGCGCTGCCACGCCCGAGGCCGGGGATGAAGCCAGAGAAGACTATTGTGATACATCTTAACGTACGTGATTATTAATCTATTTCTTGGGAGGCCTCATGAAGCTGACGTGCGCTGAAGTGGCCGGGCTATGCATGCGAGAGGTCCTATAGGATCGCCACATACCGACCAAATCAAGACGGCATTGACATGCCGCTCACTCGATTTGAACTTCTAAGTGACCTTTTCACTTGCTTAGAAGTATACTGCAAAGTTTGTGTACGTCCCCGGTTTGTCTGTAATCCGAAACTAAGCTGACTTCACGTGTCCGCCCAGTCGTCGGAGGACTGCACTATAATTTCGACAAGGTGGTACAATCAGCATGGCGTCTCTGGCACCCGGGCCTGGCGGCTCGCGTTACCGGGTTACGACGCGCAGGAAGCCGGCCACGTCACTGTGGACTGTCTGTGGGTCTTTGAGCTAATGTATAGCTCGGAGAATGTGTTCATTCCGAGGCTTGCTCTCGCGGTGCAAACTGCGCCTCCGCACCAGGGACAGCCACTGTATTCGCAGCGATATGTACAGTGCAACGACTCGCAGTAATTGCTCGAAGAGAAGGGTGGCGATCACACTTATATGTCAACTATGTCGGAGTCTGTGGAATTGATGTATGACCGTATGCTTTATGCCATGCCATTTATTGTTTCTCAAATCAGTGGAAATACTCCCCTTCGACGAGGTTTCAAAGTTCGAGGTCCAGTGCCCAATTGATAAAGTCAATACCCGATGACTCGGAGAGCGTTGTTCCCCCAGTTATCATAGAGCGTGGGGAGCGGTCATCACTCCGCTCGTACGCACACACAAGTGGGTAAACTTTGTCACGATCCGCGAGGCTGGGGATCTTCATGCTACATAGCAACCACGCGCGTTTGTGCGCTGCGGCGTCGAAGTAGTTCACGTGACCGCGTGCAGACACGTCTGTGGCTGGTTTGTTCGTAGCCACACTGGTTTAGGTACAGTACTGATAAGTACTTGCTTCACACAAGCCTTCATCTCCATCTCAGCGTTCAACGTCAACCGCATCACTGCAGTCACCCTTCGCTCCCGTACGACCTACATTCTCCTAAGAGTCAAATCCGTCACACAAAGATCGAAATAGACGTTGCGCGTACATCTCGGCTCACCTAAAATCCTTCGCGACATGCAAGCTACGCCTACTCAAGTACAATTGAACACCGAAATGACACAACACAGTCAAACACTCCAGTCAAGCAACCGTAATAGGGACTCCCAGGCCTGGGCCGTCGAAATCGACGGCAAGATCAGCTTCTTCGACAGGAGACTCCCAGATTTCTTCACACAATACATCCCCTGCGACACGCCTTTCCCAGGGAAACGTCCATGGGATAACCCATATGACGTATTTGAGGCTGTCGATGTCGATGTCAAGGAGACTGCGAAATACACGGAATTGGTATGCTTTGTCGATCTCCCGGTTCGCAGTATCTGACAGCCTCTCACAGCTAGTAGGACTGAGGAGCCTTGTGCAAGAGTTTGAGCCGGAACGCAGACCCTTGTTTGCTGAAGGCAGTAGATGTCGCGTCAAATTTCCGTTTTCCACATGGGAAGACGAGTGCAACTACACCATGCCAGGCATCCTGATGTCGTTTCCCGGTGAACAAGACGAGGCTTGGGCCGGGACATGGCGAGGTATCTCAATGACATTCGAGATCAAACGTACCAGCGGCGAAGACCCGATCGACAAGTACGGTGTGCGGTACAGCAAGCAGGCGACGGACGCACTGACGCAACTTGCGAAGAGCGCGCGGAACCTCCTGTCGACGCACGGGATGCTCTTTGTGTACGTCGTCGGCATCTACGGCGACACCGCTCGGATCTACCGCTTTGACCATGCAGCGTGCGTCGTCTCACGATCATTCGACTTCAAGGAAACGCCATGGCCTCTCCACGAACTGCTCTGGCGTTTCTGTTACTACCAAGGGCCACGAGGAGGTGCCAGAGTAGCTGGCGCTCCTCCGACATATATGCTTATTGGCGCGGATCCGTCTTTTCAGCGAGCTACGGATGATGATCTTAGGCTTGCAGAAGAGAAGTGCACGAAGATGGGTACAGAATCGCTCACGCTAACCGACAAGCAAGCATGCCGATGGATCACAGTAACAAGACACAAGGAGGACGGGATGGGGATGGAAACGACAAGGTACCTAGCCTATCGCATCCGCTCTCTCAATGCGCGACTCTTTGCGCGCGCGACGGCCGTCTGGGATGCGCTCGAGGAGGGAACGTGGGAGCGCTGCGTGATCAAGGACTCGTGGAGACAACTTGAACACGATCGCGAAGATGTTTTGTACGACCGGATTCGCGGATCATTTCGAGATCGATCATGGCACGAGTTGCTCGAGGACTATGTCTTCAAGCATCGTAACGATGGGCCCGAGAAGCCATCTATTCCGACCGGACCCTTCCAGGTAGACCAACAAGGCTGCTCTATGCTCCCACTAGAGTTAGAAGAGATGCTGGTCGACGCAGCGCTGGATCCCACGGTCGCAGAGCTGTATGGACTGCCGGAAATATTGTATAGCGATGACCTTGGAGCGCGCGAGGCGAGCAAAGCAGGGCGCCCGGACTCGAGCAATCCTGACCCACCACCCATGTACGGCCATCGCACCGTTTGCGGTCAGTTGCGAGACCCGCAGAATGCGAATTACAATGAACGGAGCCACATGCGGGTGGTCATGAAGACGGTTGGCCAGCCTTTGTCAACTCTCAAATCGACGAAGAAGCTTGTCCGTGCTCTCCGGGATGCTATCATTGGTACGTCTCCCCTGCTTCTTACTCACTGTCACTCTCACAATGATTTTGGCGAACAGGACATAGGCAGGCCTACCACGCTGGCGTCATTCATCGAGATATCAGCGAAGGCAACGTGATGATTTGCGATACGTGGACTGCCTCCTTCGCTGGCTTCCTTCTCGATTTTGACTATGGCTTCGATTGGAAGACCGCGCTCAAGCAGGTGGAGTGGCCGGCTGACGAGGCAAGCTGGAAGATGTTCGTCGAGAAGTACAATGAAAGTCTGCCTCGTATTGCGCGACATGCGCCGCCCAAACAGACGATTCCCGTCCTAGGCTCTCATAGCTCAGACACTTCAAAACTGGAGACGAAGATGAAGGAAAGGACGGTGCGTCCGAAGCTAGTATACATTTCGTAATGATATTGATCGACATCACAGGGTACGCTAGATTTCATGGCTATTGAAGTCCTAGAGACCTATCGCGCACACGATACTCGCCACGACCTGGAGTCGTTCTTATGGCTCTTATTGTGGGTCGTTTTGCGACACACAAGCCATACAAGCTATCCTACTAACGGAGTCTACCTGGGAGTCTTCGGTACGCAAGAGGGATGGGATAGCGCGGCAAGGAAGAGACAGTTCCTCCAGACTTCGACGGCATTCGAGGTCAAGGGAAATGTGCCGCTGACAACTCTTCTCCGCGACTTCAAGCGGCTGTGCCGACGTAGCATCCCGACGGAGGGCGATGATCCGTCGGCGACGATTCCTCTCACCTACGAAAGCGTGTTGGCAGTCTTCGACAAGGCGCTTGCGGATCCGTCTTGGCCGGAGAACGACAGTGCGCTGCCATTCAAACTTCCACGCAATGTCAACACTTCGCAGTCGGGGCAAGACAGATCTGCAGGATCTCGTCAGGACGAGGAATGCACGAGGGCTGACGGCATGTACCGGATTGAGGAGAAGGAGGACGACAACGATCCATTTGGACTGCATCAACGTGCTCCCAAGTGGCGACAGGTCGACTGTCAAGGTCCTGCTTCTCAGATTTGAGCTCGGACAAATTGGATGAACTTCTCAGGTCGAGGGGGGCCAGTGACTTTGAACGCGGCGTCCTAAAATACGAGTGCTGTATCCTCTCAAGACTGTCCGTCGTACTCTGACATTCCCCTGCTGAGCCCCACTGTACATGTACTCTCGAACATACTTATGTTGCGCAATGCGATCTCCATTAGAATATGATCGCGGCTGCTCACGACGGGCCGGCTTATGTGCCCCCGCAGGTCTCGACGATAACAAAAAGGCCATAGTACTGTCCATTGTCGGCGCGTCGACACCTTTCAATTCGGGCGGAAAGACAGGAGTCGAAGCACCATCACGTGGCCGCGTGCACACGCGTCTGTGGCTGGCCTGTTCGCAGCCACAGCGCTCATCTCAATCTTCGACCACGACCACGCGGCAAGCCTCGCCCACCTTCGCTCCTGCACAGCTTCTCATTTGCTGACAAACGTCTGCAATTATTACCATAACAGTCGCACAAAGAACAAAGCAGCAGCCGCGTGTTCGTTTCAGCTCACTTCTGCGCATCCATCTCGGCCTTCTCGCAACGAGATTCGACCACAGCCTGCCGAAAATTACCAAAGTTGGACACGTCGTTGTTCTGTGGCGCCGGTATTCGCCTCAGCCACGATTGGTCCCCATCACATTGAGTAGTTTCGCTCCATATAAAGTGCAGCCATGTCGCCCCGAAGGTCCCGGTCCTCTTCCTCTGGATCCTGGTCGGAAGGGTCCAGCGACTCATCCGTCTCTTCTGGCTCGGAACTTGCATACGACATGTACGGAACACACCATTTGCGGAAGTCTGGGGTTGCAATCACCAACAAGAAACAAACGCTTCGGACAAGCGAAGTGAATAAGGACTCTTGGGCAGCCGAGATCGACGGAAAAATCAATTTGTTCGACAAGAGCCACAAGGAGTTTTTCGACGTCTACGTTCCCTTTGAGGACCCTTTTGGTGGCGCACGTCCGTGGGACGATCCCGCTGCTGTGTTTGCAGACGTCCCTACCGTGGGTCGGGAGACGGCGATGTATCCAGCACTGGTGGGTCCAGTTCAATTTCATGACATCTGCCATTCGACATGTTTATCTCCGTCTTTTAGATTTCAGGACTCCGGACGGTTGTCCATGAGTTTGAACCCGAACGCCGGCCCCAATTTGCCGACAGCAGCAAATGCGCGGTCAGATTTCCATTCTCCGCATGGGAAGACGAACACATGTACACCATACCAGACATACTCATGTCATTTCCTGGTGAAGACGACGAGGCCTGGGGAAAGTCCTGGCACAGCATCTCGATGGTATTCGAGATAAAGCCAGGAAAATGCGAGGATCCAATCGGCAAGTACAGTGCAGCGGCGACGGCTGTGCTCACGCAACTAGCGAAGAGTGCGAGGAACATCATGCTGACGCACGGGAGGCTCTTCGTCTACGTCGTTGGTATCTACGGCAACCTTGCTCGGATATACCGCTTTGATCACGCAGCGGGCGTCGCTTCCCGAGCGTTCGATTACAAGAAGGATCCGTGGCCTCTTCATGAACTGATCTGGCGGTTCTGTCATCACCGAGCGCGTGTCGGCGGCCGAATGGGAGCACCCTTCGCCGATATGGTCCTTGGCGCTGATCCGTCGCTGCAAAGAGCTACTGAAGAGGACATCAAGCTGGCCGACGAGGAATGCATAAGAGCAGGGAGGGCCCGTCTTACGGAGGACGAGAAGCAAGCATGCCGATGGGTGACGGCGATAAAGTACAACGAGGATGGCGCGGAGGTTGGGGCGACGAGATATCTACTCTACCGACTTCGCTTCCTGAACCCGCGGCTGTTCTCGCGATCGACGACAGTCTGGGACGCACTCGAGGAAGGGACGTGGCAGCTTTGCGCAATCAAGGACGCCTGGAGGCAACTCGCCCGTGACCGCGAAGATGTACTGTACGACCGTCTCTGTAAAGCGTACCGCAATCGGCCGTGGTGGGAGATGGTCGAAGACTATGTGTTCATGCACCGCAAAGACGAGCCGGGTCCGGACAGACCCTCGTTGCCTGATGGCGGTTTCGAGCTGGACGACGAAGGCCATCCCATACTCACGGAAGAGTTGGAGGATATGGTGGTTGCGGCATCGCTCGACATAGGCGTGACAGAGTTATACGGACTTCCGGACGTGGTATACGGCGGAGACCTTGGCGCACTTGAGGCAGCGAAAGTGCTCTTAAAATCGCGCAGCTCGTCGAGCTCCGAGGTAAGCGGCGCAGATCTGGATTCAGTTGCCAGTCATGCGGATCGACCGCCTGCATACGAAGCCTACCATCGCACGGTCTGTGGGTGGCCAAGGGATGCCCAGAAGGCGAAATACAACGAACGGAGCCATATGCGATTGGTAATGAGCACTGTCGGCCGCCCGTTGTCGGACTTCAGGTCGACGAAGGAACTCGTTAGAGCCCTTCGAGACGCAATTCACGGTACGTTCATTTTTACTCCGTGCGAATGGCTAGTGTTGTTCATCCAAGACCAGGACATCGGCAAGCCTATCTGGCAGGCACGATTCATCGTGACATCAGCGAAGGAAATGTGATGATTGTCGACGATTGGATGTGTTTCTTTGTCGGTTTCTTGCTCGACCTCGACTATGCCTTCGATTGGAAGGCAGCGCTAGGACACGCGGGCTGGCCGATTAATGAGACAAGTTGGAAACGGTTCGTCGAGGAGTATAACCGGAGTTTGCCACACCGCGCGCGGCCTGCGCCGCCCGAGACAGAAATACCTGTCCTCGTTCCTCCTCTTGACGCCGCTTCCGCTCCAGGGGGCAACTCTGACCGGGAGATATGGAAAACGAGGATGAAGTTGAAGGAGAGAACGGTGCGTCTCACTCTCGGCTGAGCTGACTTTTACTAATGTTTGTGCAGGGCACACTGTTCTTCATGGCGATTGAGATCCTGTTAACCTATGTCGTCCATGACGTTCGCCATGACCTAGAATCTGCCTTTTGGCTCCTTCTCTGCATGATATTGCGGCATACCAAACATACCAGCAGCCCGCAGTACACGTTGTACCTGCGTGTGTTCGGCGCTGAGAATGAACTCGACAGCGCGGGGAGGAAGCAAGTCTTTCTCAGCGGGCCGATGGAGTGGGAGATCAAGGACAATAAACCTCTGACTACGCTCGTTCGGAAATTCAAGACCCTCTGCAAGAATAATCTGCCCAACTACGATGATCCCTCGAGCGTCATTCCTCTCACCTACGAGAGCGTTCTGTCGTTGTTCGACGAGGCTCTCGCGGATCCGTCTTGGCCGGAGAATGATTGCGCTCTCCCTTTCAAGCTGCCTCGGGACGACAGCGACATCGCATCTGCTACAGGCGGGTCGGGGAAATCGAGACAGCGTAAGAAACGCGACAGGGATCCTGATCAGAAGACGGACTCTGACGAGGACGAAGGTGACCCTTTTGGTCCACGCGCTGCTAAGAGAACACAAGTGAACAATCCTTTACGGAACGAAGTCGGTCAGATCGTGAACAGAGACGGTCCTTGAGTATCGTAAGTATTCACTTGCGGTGTTGTAGGAGTCCGACGATGTGCTTCCAACTATCTGCGGTATATTTTGTATTCCGGAACTAGCTGTAATTATCATGTGTGTACTGTGTACTACTGTCGAATATCACGATCAACTCCCGTTATACCTTCGACGTACTGAGTCTTCTCATGATCGCCTGGTCAATGAGTTAGTAACGATGGACGCAACCGCTACTTGGATACGTCGTACAAGTAATGCTTAACACACTGAACGCTGCAAAAGGCCACTGACAACGTACATGTCGTGATGAATGAGTGGGTCCCATGTGCGCGCACACGGGCAGCTAAGTCTCGTAAATCACACTCGTACACTGGGGATCTGAGGTGAACATTCCCACAACATTGGCTATAGGCAAGAGTGTGCGCCTCCTTCGCCTAGACAATGGGTACGAGTTGTTCGTAGGCCTTTGTGCCCCGAGCTGAAAGCACCAGGCTGTGTAATATTACCCAGTGGTTCGCTTATGCGAGAGATGTTGGAAGTACGGTGAACTAGCACGTTCAGTCAACGTCACACATGCAGGATGAATATTCGATGAATGCCGACGCCTGCAAGTACCGGCTCTCCAGACCTCCTTGAGCTCCTTCGCGAGGTCCACGCGGTTGAACTCGAAACTCCAACGCGTCTCCGTGTCGTCGCGGATGTTCTCGAGTTTCTCGCCCAGCGGCGTAGTCGTCTGTACGAAGGCTTTCGCCCAGCAGATCAGCAGGTATGTAGAGCGACTGCGTGGTCTCCTCGACGGTGTCTTCAGTTCCTCAGACGGCGTGTGGCCGTTGGCACAACGCGCAGTACTTAGTACTACGCGCAAAGAGGCCTTGGATGACAACTGCATTTCGACGTCAGCAACTTTGAGCCTCGAATGAGTGACACATATCACACCACGCTCGCCGTACAGGTCATAGAACACCTTCTCGGCGGTCTTCTCTTACATGTAGCCAGAGCCGATAGCCACACCGAGAGCGATCGCCTTCCCTTGGCCTTGTCCGTGACATCCTGCCACACCGAAACATTCGAATGTAATATCGCCGCCCTCCCTGACGGACGTGCGCACGGTGCGGTGCACCCAGCCATCCTCCTGCGCTTGCTTCCCGCTCCCGCCGCCCTGACAGAAATCGACAGTGAGTCAAGACTGTTGTCGCGCGTGTTGAGGCCGAGGTCTTGGCCGTGAACTTGAGAGCCAGAACCGATGCATACAGTTTACGAAAACGCCATATTCTCCCTAGTCTCCCAGAGGGAGGATCTGCACGTTCATTTTGTCAAACACGAAAAGGAAGCATCGATCGAATGCAATAGCGATGACAAGCTGCTCTAGAAAGATCAACTGCACGAGCGGCCCCGTCAAGATGTTAGTATTATGAGCAATTTGGCACAGTCAGACGACATACCATTGAGTATCAGTAAAAACGACCGCGACGCGTCGGCATAGGGAATCGAGCAGGGTTCTCCTCGCTCTTCCGCGAAATGTACTCGTCGAACTGCTCGAGCGAACCGGACGGGACGATCCCAGCGCGTTGGAGATCCTCTAGGACGGTGCGGCACCAAAAGCGACACCCGGACCCGGTCTCGTCGTACATGTACCGATTCCGCGTTCGGGGTTTTTCGAGTAGCAAGTCAAGGATCTCTTGGCCTGACAAGCTCGCGGACGCTCCTATGTTTGCGGCGAAGCTGGCATGGAGGTCTTGAGTGGCTGGGGTGTCGCAAACCACCACCTGTAGACAACCAGTCATTCCGTCGGGGCCGCCGCCTGGGAGCATGTCGAATTTAATCACGCGTCCAGACCCGATGTCGAAGTAGACGATCCAGTGTAGGACCGATTCAGGGTCTGCGGGATTGACGGGCGTGCCGGCGAGGGTGACGGCGAGAACCTGAGAGGTTCTACCTTCTGCAGTGAAGCCCCGTAGCCAGAGTGTAGAATCCATGCGAACACAGTTTGGCAGGACCAGTCGAATGGGACGAGCAATGAGGTTAATGAGAGAAAGAAGCGTGTACTGAGCGTGTATACACACGCGACGCCACAACGCGGGGTTATGGACATTTGTTTGGTCATATGTACGCATCGCATCAAATCACCCCCAGTACAAGTCAGTCTCACTGTCACTTTGAGTTCGCATAATACAATGATGTTTGATTTCTTCCCTATCACCACAAGCTCCCAACAAGCAAAGAGACCGACAAGAAACTCAGCCCTGAACAAGCACACACTTCTTCCCGCCCACGTCCACGCTCTCCATAGGCCCGTCGAAAAGCACGCTATCCACGCGACTAACCAGAGAATCCCCGCCCACGCTGCTGTGCGCCCCATACGCCCTCGCAACGTCCCACTCCGAGCATGCGCTCGCAGCGGACTCGCGCAGCCCCCGGACAAGCTCGTGCGGATCCTTGCTGCCCGCACACCCGACGGGCATCCCAGGCTCGGTGTGCACAGACTGCGGCGTGGCAGGGAGCGCGGGCGAGGGCGGCGAGTTCGGCGCGGTGCGCTCTCCCTCCAGGTCCAGCTCCGGCACGCGCGGAGGCGTGGTGGGGACGTCCGCGGACTGGCGGCCCACGGTCGGCACGGAGTAGTGCGACTCGCACGACTGGTAGGAGGCACCCGTGAAGCTCGCGCCGCCGCCGCTCGTACGAGGCGAGCTGTTGCGTGAGCCGGAGAGGACGGACATGGACCCGTGTGAACCACCGCGGGCGTGGCGGCCGAGCGGTGCGAAGACGTCCGTCGAGAGGATGTGGGTCACGTCCTCGAACTGACCGTCGTAGTTGGCGAAGACACGCCAGTCCACCTGGGTGCCGTTCGGTGTAGAGGGTGGCACCGGACCGTTGGGCTGACGGGCGAGTGTGGGTACGGTGACTTCCTGGTATGCGAAGACGGCAGGGTCCGGAGCGATGCTATCCTTGTTGTCCTTCTCGGAAACAGATGCAGGATACGAAATGCTTGCGAAGGCCGCGTCCTCCGCGTCGACGAAGCGCACCCTCTTGTTGTCGCACCTGCGGCGAACGTAGCCCAGACGCATAGGCAGCTTGAGGCGCATGCAGCCGTAGGTAAAGCCAAACATGGTGAGTACGCCGATGATCAGGAAGGCAGCGAGGATCGCAGACCGCCGAGATTGCTGGCTCCTCGCGTTGGACGAGGCCTCCGTCTCCGAAGTAGGGTTAGGATCCCACATAGAGATCGTAGATGAGGACTGTACAGAGCTATGTGCGACCGAAGAACTGCCGCTGCCGGCGAATGAAGAGGCGCTGACATAGAGAGTTGTTGGAGTCGCCTCAGCTTGTGCAGGAGCTTCCGTTGATGAAGGAGGAACGTAGAGCGTCGTCCGCGAGCTGAGGACATCCGATGCAACTTGGAGATCGTCAGCTGTGGTTCCCGACGTGGATGCAGGCTGCGAGGTGGGGGCTGACAGCACATCTTGAGCGAACACGGCAGACGAAGACAAGCCAGAGGTCGAGGGACCCTCAGTCTGAGGAGGTGCGAACAAGATTGTCTGCGTAGCTGCCACCAGTGTGAGAGAGCCGTCAGCGATCCGAGATGCGAGATCGGTAGCAGCCGGCGTCGACGATGCCTCAGTGTTGGAATCCCGAGTCGTCGTCGCGGCCTCGATAGCGAGAGTGGTAGGAATCTCGAGCAGAGTTTCTGTGACCACAGAAGCAGACATGCCGGGACCGGCAGGTGCTGCTAGGACATAGAGATGCGAAGCCGAAAGGAGCAGAAAAAGGAGCGACCGGTGGTGTCTAGACATGACGTGCGGTGGAAAGATCGTGGAATGCCGTGCGGGCGTGAGGGGGCTGTGCAAAGGTTAGGACCAAGAAGAGGGCCTAGAGACTCACCGGTGCAACAGCTCATATATACCATTACCGAAGGCTGACAGACTGGTGAACGCCTGTCAGCCTCTCATGTCGATCCCGACTGGCAAGCGTCTGGAGTGATACAGCCGACCTGAAGTTACTGAGGTCGACTGTTGGAAGAGCGTTGAATACATACCCAGCGCACTGAACTTCCGATCTGCCTGTGTGAGTCCCTCAAAGCCTGTGTGCCAGGTGCACTCAGGTGGCAGAAGCATCCACCGCGTGTGCTTGAGGACGTCAGACCCACATGAGCACAGAGACCCGGGCACTGTTCAAGATCCTATAGATGATGTTTCTCGAGGCCCCCGTAGCCAGAAGGCGGCTGGGTAATGAGTTCTCAGTGCAGGCTGAGGATGCGGTCGACGGGCAGGACCAAGGCAACTTGCTCAAGTACCCGAGACTTGGCCTGAACCGGCTCATCTCGGGGGGGGGGGGTCGGTTCGGATCGATCGCCAGTGAACGAATCGCCGTCTTCGAATTTGACTCTGTGCTCATCGACCTCAGGCTCTTCCTCACTGTCCATTTCATCGTCCTCGTCGTGAAAAGTGACGGCGCCCTCGCCGTCTCGCGCAGTCATGCGGTTTCTCTCATCAGCACTGAGACAAACAGCCTGGCGGTCTTTCGCCACGGCCGCGGACTCGCCCCGCATCCCACAAACCATCATCGAGAAGGTCGTGCAGAAGTACGCCGTCGACCTGCCTCCGGGAAAGGTCGTGAAAGCTGGCGACTACGTGATGATTCGCCCGGAGCATGTCATGACGCACGACAACACGGGCCCGGTTATATCGAAGTGAGTACCAGCCCAATCTTGACGAACGACAGCTCCGAATGTCTTTGCTATGCACAGGTACTTGAACAGACATGTGCATGGGGAGCCTGCCGTTCTCTGACCTTGCTATGTCCAGCTACATTGCACGTTTCCAGAACGGCTGGCTCTTGAGTTTGTCGTGTTCATTCACCAGAGCCTCCTAACATGCTGCGATAGGTTCAAGTCCATCGGGGCTACTCGTATCAAGAACCCCTCCCAGC
>NW_025955340.1:0-37198 GCF_022376445.1 Fomitopsis serialis | reverse complement strand
TTACCGTGCCCGTCCAACTGCGTACTGTATATGCCACCAAGCCTCGGCTCTATGTGAGTTGGAGGATTATAACGGAGTACCGTTCTATCTCAATCCACGAACCAAACTCGCAGCCGCTTTCAACTCACATATCCAGATTTAGTTTAAGACATCGACAACCTCCGTAGATTGTGAAGCCAAGGCGCTGTCGACCCAGGGGTCCTATGGGTAGGACTATCTATGTTTGACATCCCGTCAAGCCGATGACCTAAGCCAAAAACTGCAATGTATATCACAAAACGGTGAAAGCGCATGCTTCGAGTTCATAGCTCGCAGGCGTTCTTGCCCAAAAATGGAAGTCTCGTAGAGGCCGTTGGGCAACAAGGACAAATAGACACCACGAGATCTGGACGCGTACGCGTCCTACCGTGCTTGCAGAAGCCACAGCAGACTTTACCTTTTGCACGCATCCTCCGTCCGCCACTATGGTCGCAACAACATCAGAGCAGGTTCGCTATACGTCTATGTTGCGTGTGGATGTAAAACTGACGATGTTTTTCGTTAAGCTAGCAGCCTTGTCTGGAACCACTGTCGGTGTGTACTACCGACCTAGCGTCCAGACGCGACACTAATGAACAGCAACAGTTGTACATCCCCTCGTCCTCCTTTCCGTCACAGATCACCATGCACGTACTGTCCAACGCAGCTCTAGCAAGCGCGTCATTGGCATCCTCCTAGGGCAGGACAACGGCAAGACCGTCAACGTCGCGAACTCCTTCGGCATTCCCTTCGAGGAGGACGAGAAGGACAGCAAGACATGGTTCTTGGACCATAACTATATTGAGGGCATGTGGGAGATGTTCAAGAAGGTCAACGGTTCGTCCGCTCCGTTCTCACATCCCGTTCCGCTGCTAACTAAAGTGTAGCACGAGAGCGGATGATCGGGTGGTACCACACTGGCCCCAAGCTTCGGGCTTCGGACCAGGAGATCAACGACCTATTGAAGAGATACATTGCACGACCAGTCATGGTGATCGTGGACGTACGACCAAACACGGTGGGCATCCCGACGGACGCATACTTCGCAGTGGAGGAAATCAAAGACGTACGTCTCCTCCATACGCAAGTAATGTCCGTGCACCTAACCTCATTCCAGGACGGTACAGAAACCCGGAAGACGTTCCTCCACGTGCCGTCAGCAATTGAAGCGGAAGAAGCAGAGGAGATCGGTGTCGAGCACCTGCTCCGGGACATCAAAGACTCGACCACAACCACCCTCGCGACCCGTGTCTCCGAGCAGCTCAGCTCTCTGCGCGGCCTCCAATCCCGCATAGACGACATCCGGAATTACCTTACGGACGTCGCGGCGGGGAAGATGCCCGTGAACCACCAGATCGTCTACCACATACAGGACGCGCTGAACCTCCTCCCGCATCTCAACGACCCCGAGTCGACGCAGAGCTTTGCTACAAGTACGAACGACCAGCTGCTCGTCGTATACCTGAGCAGTCTGCTCCGGGCCGTCATCGCTCTCCACGCGCTCGTGGACAACAAGGCGACCATTGGTCGGGTGGAGTTCGAGGAGACCAAGGGCGAGGATAAGAAGGTGGACGAGAAGGATGCAGCAGGGAAGGGGTCTGCGACGGATTCAAGTAAAACGAACTCCGGCGACAAGGGCCTGTAGTTGCCTGCAGTCTGCGCTTGTACACGCCTCACATTCGCTAATAGCTATATGCCCGCCTGGAGTGCTTGCGCATCGCCGTGTCTACTTGAGGTGGCTCAACTGTCCCTGAGACGGTGTCATGCATGATGACGTCGCACGCACGACGACCATCCCTCTCGATATCGCAAGATACGAAAAATTCGCGTTGCACATTCAAGCCAGGGTCATTGTTGACAGTTGGGCTCGGAGAGAGCACTTTTCATTTGACGCGACGGACGGGAGGGCCGGTACAATGAGGCGCGCGCTCGAAGCCGTTGAGGCAGCGATAGAAACTGTGATTATTGTTGGCTGAGAGGTTCGGTAATGCAGATACTCTATTCGACGCCGTTGCCAACATATTGTCCCGAATGAAAGCACTGGCACTGGGACGGCTCAGTGGTGCGTGACGCCCACGCCCGGCGACTGCAGCAAGAGGTGTGGTTACTTGTGCGTGACGAAACCCTTGCCGCTGTACCCCTCGGAAGAGATACCTATACATAGGCGCAGAGTCAGCGTCAGGGGCACATAGAGTCTGCGAGAGACAGCGACGAACCAGTGATGGGATTCATTTTCTGTTCCAGCGCACGGCTTCGTTTGAAGCCTCCTCCCACTCCTTGCTGATCGACTTCGGTGAGGTGGGGCTAGGGACATTGTGAGTACACAGCACCGAGGAATATCCAGCGGAAGGAGAGCATACCCTGGGACCTAACGGCTGCGAAGACGACGCCAAGCGGCAATACCAGCTACCGTGCCGAGGGTGACCTTCAGGCCGTACGGGAGGGTTGTCCGGACGACGAGGGCGGAGGGCCGAACGCGACGTAGTAAGCTAGTGGATCACACGAAGGGCGGATTCAGCCATGACAGGCGCAAGTTGCAGCGGCGTCGGGCGGGCAGATAGCGCCGCGGACATGGCTCAACGTACCCGCCTTCTTCTCGTCGAGCGAGAGGGACTTCCAGTCTTCTTCTGGATCTCCTCGAGCTGCTGGTGGACCGTGGCTGCTCGTCGGTGGAGAGCTGCTCCCACTGGGCCTCCACGTTGGAAAGCGGAATGGCAGCTGGTGACGAGGACGACGCGGCGAGGTCGCAGACGCGTGCCCGCTGGCCGTCGCCGTGATGAGCGGGCGTACGGGGGAGAGACGCTCGGGACGCGCCAGCGCAGTGCTTGCATTACGAGGACGAGGTAGACAGGACGGAGAGGCGAAGGGGATGAGGGAGGGATGCGCACAGGCGACAACGCGAAAACGGAGCAGGCAGTTGAGCGACGTTACCGCCCGCATAACGCCGGGGCGGAGCGGCACGGGATTGGCCGTACCACTCACATCAGGCCTATTTTCCGCCCAGGTCACCCCCGATGTACTCCAGTCCGCTCGAGCCTTTCTTAGCACAGCGTCGGGGCGCCGACGCCGACAATGCCATCACACCAGACTCGAGTCGAGATCGGGGCGCGGCCGTCATATCATCATTCAGTAGACAGACAACAAGATATGCGAGGACATTGACACTAGGGCGGATCGATCGAGCGCAATATTACAGTATCATAGACGAAAACTAAGCAGCATCCTCTACAGCCGCCGACGCGGTCGTCGGGCAGTCGCGCGAAATATGGCTGCAAAGTTCTGTCAGGACATACAGTGCGCGGCACAGATAGATAGACTCACCCCTCCGAGCCGCAAGTGTAACACGCGCGCCGCTGGGGTTGCGGGCAATCTTTCGACATGTGCCCCTAAAAGAAATTGAGAACGAGTGCTTTTCGCGCCAATGAGCGACTTACGATGCCGGAGCAGTTGTAGCACCGACTGCCTTGCACGCAATCCCGCGACAGATGGCCAACTCCTCCACAAGTGTAGCTAGAGTCAAAATAAGTTTAGAGTCGCGGTCACAGTACTGCACCACTGACCAGGTTTTGTTCGCTCCACCACCGGAGAATGCACCAGAGCTTCCCCCGGCAGTGGTGCCCGCCTGGGGACACGCACGCGCGATGTGGCCGACCTGACCGCAGCGGTAGCATTCCTGGCTACCACCGTAACCAGCGCCGGCCGGAGCGGCCACCGTCTCGGGGCAGTCCCGCGACTGGAGGCTCGGATGAGTAAAAGAAAGGCAAATGTTGCGGCGCACTCACCAGGTGCCCTTCCTTGCCGCACTTGTAGCAAGCCTTTGGTTTTGCCTCACCCGTGCAGTCGCGGGAGACATGGCCCTCGCCGCCGCCTAAACAGGCTGTCAAGAGAGGATTGCCCGCGCAAGATCGGACATACAGTTATAGCTACAATCAGCGCCGTCAGTGACAATGGCATTGCAGAATTGGTCTGATACGTACCAAGTCGGCGTGCCCGCCTTTGGGCAGCTCGCGGCCTGGTGGCCAACTGAGGGCGAAGTGTTTGTTGAGTGTTCCAAGAGTCGCGCGCAAGATTCACTTACATCCTCCGCAGTTAAAGCAACCCCGCGCACCGGCCATGGCAGTTACAAGTTTTTGGGTGAGAAGAGAGGGACTGGGGAGCGGGGAGAGCGGAGTGGCGAGGAGGCCTGCGCGGAGGGTTTTTGATCGAGAGTGAGGAGAAAAGAAGAATGCGTATGTAAGCGATCTGTCGGCGACGCCGCCAGACGCGCGTGGGAATCCGCGCGCGGGCGCCTCGCCCGATGCGCCGCGCGGTGGGTGCGCAGCGGCAACGAGGGGCAGTGCCGTACGCCGTCGGCCACTGAGGGGCCTCAGAGACCCGACCTCAAAGGGTTCAAGAGGCCCGCGGGCTTCTCGCAGGGCAGCTGACGCCAGCCGAGCACTTCCCGCAGGCAATCCCAGACCATTCTGGGACGCGCGGGAGTGTGCGCGCTGGCCGCGTTGTCGGTCCCGTTCCCTCGTCGAGTCAACACCGACGAAATCGGTGTCCATGGCCACAGGAGAAGCTCCGAAGAGTCCCTGGAATTAACGCCTCAAGGTACCTCGTAAGATCCTCTGAGATCGCGATCAGCACGCGTAAAACAAGCTCGTACGTCAATTACATAGTCACCGCCGCGACATTGTAGAAGCCGTCTCCTATTCGGGAGGCATTCCCTCTGGTATATCCGATTTAATGATTCGATTCAGGCTAGTGTCAGGATGATTGTATACGCTGCCGTACCAGGGTGCAGCAAGCGTCGAGATCCTGTCGCACGTTCCGTAGAGCGGTGGAAGAGGCGGCGATAACCACGTATGGTGAAAAGTCACAACGACGAGTAAATGCTTCACCACACGAAGGAGAAGTCGACGGACAGGCATGCGGTGGCAAATGAATGCGATTCAATCAGGGTAGCGAACCAATACGATTGTTTCCAGACAAAGACAGCCGACACGGTGCTCTTTCGGGAGCGGCTCCCATCATCATACCACTCCCTGCTTTATCTCCTTCTCCACGGGCTTGAAGAGGGACGTCTAGATGAGAAGTAAGAAAACATGAGTCGCCGAATCAAGGGTACACAATGCACGGCGACGCACCTGCTGACCACCGACGCCATTCTCCCAATGTTGGTACTTCAGGGCGGTGAGGCCGCGCTTCTCTGCCTGGACACGCTCGCTCTCCTTGAGCGACTGCCTCACGGCGCGGGCCGCAATCTGCGTGTACTTGTTGTACCTAGTCATCGCAAAAGACGAAAGTCAGCCGAAGTTCGAGCATGCCACGCTATAGGCTAGTCAGGGGACAAAAGACGTACGTGAAGACGTTACGCCAGGTAGCGCTGCTCATGGTGGTGGTCGGTCGGTGGACTGGAGTACTTCTGGCAACGTTGAGTTGTCGGCGAGGGACGAGTGCCCGGCGAGCTCCGGTGCATCACGTGGTACGTGTAACCGCGCCACCGCGTCGCCGTCGCTGCGGGGCGCAACGCTCACCCACGGCACCGACACTCAACTTCTCTCTCCTGCGACCGCAGCTTGTACTCACTTCGCCGGCGTGCGACACTGTAGATTTCTGTACTCACTGCTACATCTCGTATTTTTACTCGGAGGTACCGCATTCGGCTAGAACATGGCCGGAGTAGCATGGCATTATGTCCTCAAGTTCATCATCACAGGTCCGGACCCTATTTGTGCGCCCGCTCAGGGTCCCACAATCCTAACTCTCTAGTATTCCCCGTCCAGGCGACTCTGCCGTCGGTAAATCCTCCCTGCTAGTGCGTCTCACGGACCAACGCTTCCTCGCCAATCCGGATCCGACAGTGCGTCCTCTCACCAATGAATCTGACCGGACCTTGGCACTTACGGGAATCCGACCACCGCCCTGTCCTGTCCCTCTGTGCGTGCGGTGTGCGCGGATCATGCTGCTTGCCAGTTAGGAGTCGAGTTTGGCTCGAAGCTGATCACCATCCCGGAGGAGAACAAGGTCGTGAAGCTCCAATGTACGTCCCGGTTCCGCGCCGCGTCCTCCGCGCAACCCCCACTGCTCGCGCGTGATTGCATCGATTGCTGATAGAGCAACACACAGGTTGGGACACAGCAGGGACGGAGTCGTTCAGGTCCATCACGCGGTCGTATTACCGCGGCGCGGCAGGCTGTCTGCTCGTGTACGACGTGACGCAACGACAGAGTGAGCACTCCCCTTGCCTTACGCCTCCGTGCCCTCGCGTCTACCGTCCGGCTGTGTTCCGCGGCCCAGCCCACGCCCCGCTGACCGCTTCTCCTTCCCAGCGTTCGTGAACGCGCGCTCCTGGCTGGCAGATGTCCGAGAACACGCCGACCCGCACCTCACCTGCATCCTCGTCGGGAACAAAATCGATTTGTGCTCTGAGGACGCGCACGGGCAGGGCAGGAGGACGCGCGAGGTGAGCATGGAGGAGGCGGAAATATGGGCAAAGGAGGAGGGAATGCTATTCGTGGAGGCGAGTGCGAGGAGCGGGGAGAACGTGGACGCCGCATTCGAGCAGGCCACGAGAGATATTCTGGACAAGATCCGCAGGGGCGTTTTCGACGATGACAGGGTGAGTGAGTGGCGACGGTGAGCATGGACCAGTCTCACTCAGCCTCAATCTTCGTAACAGTCTCCTGGTGTCAAGCTGTCCAAACCCTCAACCTCGGAGGTTGCATTGGATGCGGGTCAAGCAGGTGGCCATTGCTGTACATAAGAATACCCCTGATCCTGCTCTGGACATTTCTCGTGTATCAGGGATATTGTGGATGTATCACTATGTATGTTTAATGTGTATTTCGCTGGTATTCCACAAGTTGCATCTGATATCAGACAGGACCTGGTATGAGCCTACGAATGCACGTGGTACAGTAATGTAACAGGAAGTAATAATGTAAAGACCGTTCTCCGCCACTATGTACGCACCGTCCCTAAGCCCGAAGTGAAATAACAGTCTTGCTACCGGGGCCTTTCCAACGAGCGAGCGTATTCGCCCAGCTGCATGACAAAGCCAGGGTTGGGGTCCGCGAGGGCGTACTTGGATTTTACGAAGCGCACTGCCCGTTCTGGTGACCAGCCGTATTTGGCTATCAGGTACGCGCACACGACGCTCGAGCTGCGGCTGATGCCCTGGGCACAGTGCACGAGGACACGCGCCTTCGGGTCGCGGAGTGCGTCCGAGAGGAAGTGGGTCGACGCGGGGAGGTACTCTGCGAGCTCCGCGAAGGGGCTATCTTGGAGGGGGAGCTGGAGCCGCGCGAGGGGCATGTTCGCGGGGAGCAGGACGCGCCCGCACATCGCGCTGAGGACGTGTGTGATGCCCAGCTGGACGAGCACCTTTGGGTTCTCGGCTGCGCCAAGGTCCGCTATGAAGACATTGGGCACTATTTCGGTGGGGGGTGGTGCGGCGGACGCGACGGACAAAGGGACGCCTGTATGTGGCCCGCGCCAGGACGGGGACGCCGGGGTCGGCGCGGCGGCGGTGTTGAAGGACGGCGGCATGGAAAGAGAAATCTTTTGTTTCGGAGCCATGGCGGGCGAGGATCAGAGGGACGTCGGTGGGCATGAAGGCAGGATGAAAGAGACGGACCATATATGATAACTTAGATCAACTGGACTTAAATGGCGCCCCGGACTGATGCCCAAGTAAAGAAATCGATGGTGGCGGAGGGACGTGGGCGAGACGGGAAGCCGCTGAGCTAGCGCAACAGCGTGGGCCCTTTTGAATGTCGAGGAGAGGGGTATGGGGGCCATGGTCCGCTGCAGGGGTCATATACGGATCGCAATGACAGGAGGCGGTGGGCTGCATGGCCAGTCTGGAGCCGACGCGAGGGCTGGTTTGTGCCTTCTTGATCGTCCGTCCGCCGTCCTCGACAGGGCTGCGACGGCAGGCGTCTCTGCGCGGACCGCCCCGCACCCCGCCAGCCAATCGCTGCCCGGCTCTGGCGTGCACGCCGCCGACAGCCAGGGCCTCAGTGCACCGCCCCCTGCATCAAATGCCTGCGGTCGCCCGACGCTGCCGACGCGTGCGCATCAGCCCTCACACGGCCACTCGCGGCGAAAACAGCAATATATATGGCGACAACCGCTCGAGAAATACATGGCTTCAGACGTAGACTACGAAGACGCAAGACCCAGCTTATACAGTACAGTCAGCAGACAGCGCGTGGACTCGTTCGCGGTTCTTCGTGCGGTAGGGCGGTGGTATGTACGAATGCAGCGGGTGTGGCGGGACTAGGCGAGACAATACGAGAAAATACTCTGATATTCAGGATCAGCCGACGTCTGTTCCTGTTGATGACCGTTGGATTGAAATAGAGCGTGACGTAGAGAGTACATCTAGATGAGGTCGCTAGACATGAAACATTAGCACGCCGTCACGACGACGATCTCAACAATCAAATACTCACG
Source organism: Fomitopsis serialis (assembly GCF_022376445.1). Lineage (NCBI taxonomy): Eukaryota > Fungi > Basidiomycota > Agaricomycetes > Polyporales > Fomitopsidaceae > Fomitopsis > Fomitopsis serialis. The sequence goes on along the minus strand of NW_025955340.1, from coordinate 28,738 downwards.
CGACGTTCAACGGCATTTCGTCAATTTGAGTGTTGTAGAACTCTGCGGAGCAACATTAGTGGCGCCCACAACGCCGAGCCTGACGTCGGACACTCACGTTCAATGTCTCTCAGCATCCGCACGTCCTCCGTCGTCACAAAGTTGATCGCGACACCCTTCCGCCCGAAGCGACCACCACGGCCAATGCGATGAATGTAGTTCTCCCGGTTGGTGGGGAGATCATAGTTGATGACGAGCGACACCTGCTGCACGTCAATACCGCGAGCAAGTAGATCGGTCGTGATCAACACGCGGGAAGAACCCGACCGGAACTCCTTCATCAGCACCTCGCGCTGCTTCTGCTCCATGTCACCGTGCTGTCAAAGTCGTCGCGTTAATATCTCACTTCATGTACTCCATTGATCGCCACAAGCGCTCACCATCGCCGAAACGGTGAACTCCCGTCCATGCATCTTCTCCGTCAACCAGTCGACCTTCCGCCTCGTGTTGCAGAAGATGACGGCCTGCGTGATCGTGACCGTCTCGTACAAGTCGCACAACGTGTCCAGCTTCCACTCTTCCTTCTCCACGGCAATGTAGAACTGCTTGATACCTTCGAGCGTAAGCTCGTCACGCTTGACGAGGATACGGACGGGGTCGCGCATGAATTTCTTCGTGACCTCCAGCACATCGGCGGGCATGGTAGCGGAGAGCAAGACGACCTGGGTGTCCTGCGGCAGGAGCTGGAAGACCTCGTAGATCTGGTCCTTGAACCCACGGGACAACATCTCGTCGGCCTCATCCAGACAGAACATCTTCATGTTGTCGGTCCTCAACGCACGACGGTTGATCATGTCAAAGACACGGCCGGGAGTGCCGACGACGACCTGGGCGCCTTCCTGGAGCTTGGCCATATCCTCACGGACGTTGGTACCGCCGACACAAGCGTGGCACTCGACGTTCATGTAGTCGCCGAGGGCGACCACGACCTTTTGAATCTGCTGCGCCAGCTCACGCGTCGGCGCGAGAATGAGCGCCTGGGTGCCCTTGATTTCGGGATCGATCTTTTGGAGGATGGAGATGGAGAAGGTGGCCGTCTTGCCAGTGCCGGACTGGGCCTGGGCAATAACATCGTGGCCCTTGATGACAGGGACAATGGCGCGCTGCTGGATGGCCGAGGGACGCTCGAAACTGCACTGCCTCAGAAGGAGAGTATATGCGTGTCCGAGGAGACTTACCCATAGGCGTAGATACCACGGAGAAGTTCGGCCTTCAATTCCATGTTGTCGAAGCTGCACAGCCGCGCGATCAGAGGCTTGCTCGAGACTTCGTGGTGCGCTCACTCACTTGTCGACGACCTGGTCCCAGTTGGACTCAATCTCGCCCTCCTGGATATCCTGCAGTTGTTCAGTGCTGTACAGCCCTCTGATCAGCTTCTGCAAGCCCGAGGTACACCATAGCGAACGTACGACGCCATGATTGCTTCTTGTTTTCTGCTTCGATTTTGGATCGACTCTGCAGTCGGTCGAAATGCGCGGAGTGGTGGTGGTAGCTGGTAAAGAGAGCTGGTCTCGTCTTGAGCGTGCCGTAAAGGACTTCGTCGAAAGCAAATTTCTACCGGTTTGCGATGTCAGTCAGCGAATCGGAGCCTGCCGGATGATTCGTCCTCCGCTGCCCTGTTCCGGAATGTTGTGGCTTACGTCAGCGAAGCTCGACGCTCCCAGTCGTCCGTGCCGACCTCGATCCTGTCCGTTCTCCGTCCGCTCCTGCCGTCGGTATTCCTGCGCACCAGTCCTCGGCCCCTCAATAGTCAACCAGGAAGATGGCCACACAAGTAGAGACAGCGGCTGCCACCAATGGTGTCAAGGCCAATGGCAAAATCAAGTCAAAGAACCAGTTGAGGAGGCTGAAGGCGAAGCAGAAGAAAGCGGAGAAGCCGGTGCGTTCTTGTGTGGCATGCACGCACAATGAGTTACTGAGGTGTACCGCGGTTGCGTAGACGAATGGCAATGACGAGTCGGATGCGGACGTGAAGATGGAGGATGCGGGTGTACCCATGGATGTCGAGTACGTACCTGAGCAGTTGGATGTCAAAGGCCCTGCACTGGAAGAATTCTCCGACGTATTTGCTCGCTTCCAGCTGCCTGCTGAGGCCTCATCAGTGCGTAACGCATTCTAACCTTTCGGCGTATTGACGCGCATGCGTCCACAGCAGGATCGCGACCAAGAGCCCTCGAAAGGCGAGATCATCTACTCGGACGACGACATGGCCTCTGAGGGCGACTCCGAGGCGGAAGAGAAGAAGCCTCTGTCCAAGAAGAAGGCGCGCAAAATGAACCGGTTGACGGTTGCAGAACTCAAGCAGCTCGTCAAGAAACCTGAAGTCGTTGAGTGGACAGACGTCACCGCCGCTGACCCCCGTCTCCTCCTCCACCTGAAGAGCTACCGTAATACTGTACCTATCCCAAGCCACTGGAGTGCGAAGCGCGACTACCTCCAGGGAAAGCGTGGTATCGAGAAGCCTCCGTTCCAGTTGCCGTCATACATCGCCGACACCGGTATTGCCACTATGCGTGATGCCGTCAAGGAGAAAGAGGCAAACATGTCGCTCAAGGCGAAGACGCGCGAGCGCGTTCAGCCGAAGATGGGCAAGGTCGACATTGACTACCAAAAGCTGCACGACGCGTTCTTCAAATTCATGACGAAGCCAAACGTGACAGGCTTTGGCGAGATGTGAGCAGTCAGGTTGGTTCTGGTTTATGTGCAGCTGACAGTCTCTGATGTACTCAGGTACTATGAAGGCAAAGAGTTCGAGACGCAGCTCAAGCACAAGAGGCCTGGTGACCTATCCCCCGAGCTGGTCGAGGCGCTTTCAATACCGCCACTTGCACCTCCGCCATGGCTGATCAGCATGCAGCGGTTTGGGCCGCCTCCTAGTTATCCGACCTTACGTACTCCTGGTCTGAACGCTCCAATTCCTGAAGGGTGAGTGGTCTGGTACGTCTCAAAGGTTTCATCTCATAGAGCTCCTGTTCAGTGCGCAGTGGGGGTTCCATCCAGGTGGTTGGGGTAAGCCGCCGCTTGATGAATACAATCGTCCACTCTACGGTGACGTCTTCGGTGTCATGCCGAAGAATACCGACGCAGACGTAAGTCATCGGCCTCCGCCCTCATTCATGTGACTAACGAGGTTTCCGCTAGATGGGTGAACCAGTCGATCGCAATATGTGGGGTGAACTTGAACCCGAAGAAGGTTTGTGACTTGTACTATGTCTCGGTGTCTGTTCGCGTGCTGACTTCGCATGCAGAGGAAGAGGAAGAAGAAAGCGAGGAAGAAAGCGAGGAAGAGGAGCAGTCAGAGCCATTGCCGCAAGATGGCATGCAGACGCCATCCGGCCTGGAAACGCCATCCGGCATGACGAGCGTCGTGTCGACAGTGGCAGGCGGGCTGGAGACGCCAGACTTCCTCGAGCTCCGGAAGAATGCAGGTCGCGCGCCTTCAGAGGCCGCAGATACTGGCCCGCGGTCGCTCTACCAGGTCGTGCCCGAGAAGCAGACCTCCGTGCGTGGCCTCATGGGCAGCGAGCGTGGGTACGATGTCACTGCCGTTACAGGGGGTGGCGCCATTCCTGTCCTCGGAGACGAACGAGGCTCGAAGGTGAGTCACCTATATCTTCCGCGCCCTGTTGTACTATACTGACTCACCTTGTGCGATGCAGCGACGCAATGGCGTGGATGTTTCCATTGATGCAGCGGAGCTGGAAGGAATGTCTGAGGAGGAGCTACGCCGGAAGTACGAGCAGCATGCGCGCGGATCTGCAGGTGTGCCGGGGGCGCATGGTCGTGAAGACTTCTCAGACATGATTGGCAAGGAGATGGCGAAGCGGAAACATAAGTCGGACAACGACAGGGAGAGAAGACGGGAGAAGGAGTTCAAGTTCTAGTTTCCTATCGCTTGAGCCTAATCTGGCTCTGTGGGAGTGGTTCGGGGTTGCACGCTGTATATCGATTGCATTGGCATGCTGTCTTTCTACCTTGTGAGTCATATCTGGGCGGAATCTCGATGTACTTCGGCTTCGTGTTTTTCATTCATATCGCTATATGACAGGTGCGTGGTTGCAATGTGGCCTTTCGAGTCCCAGCTTAGCAGGGCTGGATGACTGTGTGTGAGTTTGTTCTACCATGAGGTGTACGGCTGTGGTGCCTCGTTCCTCATGGATGCTTCTCGTGGAAGGGCCATGCTGAGTGTCGCTGCTGATCATCTACACTGGACTAGGATGGAGACATGCCAATCTACCCGGAGAGGATAACGGAGTGCTGGATCCGTCTCGATAACCAGTGCAAACCGAGGCACGCCAGACAACGCGTGCAACTTCGTGTCAATGCTGATTCGGCTCGTGCTCCGCGCATGATTCCCAGCGTCGCGGCATCATGACCATCCCTTCCTCCACGCTACACATATGACCAAAGCCAAAGCCAAATCCGAGATCGGCGGCTATTTCGACCACTACATCGTCCTGGCGGTAGTGGTCACGCAGAGGGTCATATTCGTCTTCGTCGTTGCAGTGGCAAGGATGCTGCACAACGCACAACGCGCGTGCGTGGTCGTCGGTGGTCCGTATGTGCTTGTGTTTTGTCGCGAGTCAGCTGAGTAGCCAAGTGCGACATAGATCGTGCTTACTTTTTTGCAGCTCGTCGTGATTTCTGCGGCCGTTGTTACGAGCCTCTCCACTGTTTTCGTTCCAGCGGGCTGATCTTGAGGATTTATCGGTGTCTGCATGCTCCAAAACCTGTTGTAGAGGTATTGTAACCACATTGGATAAGGTGAGTGTAAAGTCTTCAAGTTTCAAGCGGCTGCATATATATACCTGAACGTTTGCACAGTTGGACACACTTCTGAGGGGTGTTCAGGATGCATAATGCCTTGCGTATACCATTCACCCACCTGCCGTTGTGCGGCGCCCGCCACATTGCTCACGACACAAGCATGCGTGTTGTATATGGTTCACAGCTTCGGGGAGGTTGACTGCCTCGATGAAAACCACAGCCTGAATCGTACGAGCGCTGGCAGCGGTTCAGCTGTGGACAGCCTGTCGTCAATCAAGTGCGCTCTGAGTTGCGAGCAGCAACTCTACGGACATAGGTAACGCACTCGAGGCGTGTTGTCCAGAACGTTGTCGCCGTGCGCCTCGCCAACAATAGGTCAACTTTTGTTGATCATACGTCGACATGTATAAGGCCATATGGAACTACACACACGGGCGCTGCCAGGATGCGGTATGTACTACCGTTTACTACCTACTTGGATCGATCAATTGCCAGCACGGAACGTACGGACTTGTGACTCAGAGCAGCCAGCGTCACTGGCGCCAGTCTTACTGGCTTCAGCGTCACGGTCTCTGCATAGACACATCTCCCCGACGTACTGTGTATATCTTTGCGTTCGCAACAATCGCATGACTTGACTTGACAGTTCAACACAGCCATTGTCGAGCTCGGGCCCAAAGCGCTGATCGGGCACAGTCAGGATTGATGATATATACGCATGGTCCCGCCGCGACTGACTCTACTGAGTGCTGAGCCATCGGGGTCTACTTTCACTGTTCCACTGGTTGCGTCGCGTACTTCGCAGCATCGTTTCTTGACTGTGTACTCATGTCGGATGACCAAGCCCCGGACGGCTTCGCTTCTAGAATACGTGGACTGGTCACACGCACGAAAGCACTGGCAACTTTTCAGAGAAAGGACAGTTTGGATGAAGGTACTTGGTGAAAGTGTCTGAATCACAATCGCTGCTCATCGGATACACGTTATACAATGCAGGTGGTCTGCGACTTCTTATCGCTGAAGATGGCGACATTGGGCCTATAGCATTGCATAGCCCAAGTATATCGACAGAAGATTTGGGAATCACTCATGACCCCGACAGGAGCCGCACCCACATCATCTTAGGTCCTTGTCTGTCTGTTTTTCGGTGAGTGGATACAAAGTGACTATGCCGACATTTTGGAGTTGATTCCTGCTCATTGGTGTAGACTCGCCCGCAGGCGACTATGGGTCATCTGTGGCGTCATCTGCCTCTTCCTCCTCACATTACACCTCGAAACGGGCGAATCGTGCGTCTAACGTGGCGACAGCAGCTACGGGACACGATGTTCAATACGTGCGGAGCACATGCAAGCCAGGTGTCGGACAGCTGACGGCAAAACCTGTGTGGAACGTGCTGTCACGGCTTTGTCAGCAGGAGACAGGTTCTGTCGCCGCGGTCCTCCACCTTGCCTCCACCCACTGTCAAGATGAGTCGAGCGCGCATGCGGTATCGGCCGGTGGCTCGATGGACCCCCTCCTCCTTCGAAGTATTACTCGTATTTCAGTTCTGTGTGTACCGGTACGTCCTTCAAGTTGCGTGGTAGTACTGCCTCGTACTCTGATGATAAACTCGATGCAATTTTACGGGCACCAGCAATGATTAAATAATGAGTACTCGGCGCACTGAATACGCGATGCCGTCGAGCACTGCACCGGTGCTGGGAGCGCAGGGTGAGATGTCTGATCATTACAACACTGCCTTCCCACTGATCTAGCTTTCTCAAAAGTGTTATGTACTAGTAGCGCGTTCTCCTTGTCCTTCAACTTGAAGGTGGCTCGGTAGACGGATCCGGGACCAGCCTAGGCTCGGATGTCATCCGTATTGTGGCGAGCCAGAGCGGTGTCTCAGTGAGATCCACGTATCAAGTGACCACGTCCAGCGCGCCGCCCCCGCGCGCCCCCGACATTGGGCCTCCGCACGAGGCTACAGTGCAGCCATTTCGAGACACTAGGCTCCTCTCCCGTGCAGGCGCTGACGTCTGCTTGCTTTGCCATCTGACATCGGTCACTGGCGTGTATCTTATGAACATGATATCCGACTCGGAGTCTCTCATTTCCCCCCTTTCTGCGCGAGGCTCCTGCTGCGTCTCCCCCGCGGAGCAATGCACCATCTGTTCCGTCCTCCACGGCGTCGTCCACGCTCAGCGTCGCGACTAACAACACGACCACGCCGTCAACGCCCGCAAGCACCGTCTCCAAAAGCAGGAGCGTCGGGAGTCCCGACGCTCCGGCTTCTTTAGCCGGTTCACGGGCGGTTTGACTGCGTCGGCGTCGTTGAGCCTCAGCTCAAGCATGACGTCGCTCTCGCTCGAGACCTGTGTCCACGCCGAGCGCGGCTCCGTCGACGAGCTCGTCCTGCCAGGGACTCCACTGACTGAGCCCTATAGCGCCTCATTTATGAAGAAGATCAATCAACTAAGTACTGGGTCACACTCGACGACCATCTCACTAGTCTTCGCAAGTCGGCTGGAAATGACGCAAAAAAGCTTGCACGGTATGTCTCCCTTCTGGGCTTCTATTCATTATGTACTGATATCGTGCCACAGAGTCTTTAGATCTATCCTCGACAATGATAGGGCATCACATGGCAATAACCCCGCCGCGATCAACGCTGTTCCCGAAGATGAAGTAGTAGATGAACGGCAGCAACAGGTCAACAAGGCTTTTGTTTCGTCGACTGAGAGAGATGATGCGCAGCCAAGCCCCAGCGGATCTCCTGCGTAGTAGTCCTCGTTCTACTAGTGCTCTGTGCCACGCGTGTATCCCGGGCCTGGGCTCAATTGTGGATTTCATTTCACTGTACTCATAGAGCATTATTCGAACTGTTCAATGTAATGTGGGCTGCGTAGACGTGAACCATTACTATGCGATTGAATACCGATTCGTGATCGTGAATGGGTGCTTGAATACTGCAAGAATGCTGTCTGCGACGCAAGGACCTCACGCTCAACGCATGCATGCAGCTCATATCAATGTAATTTGCACGGCGGTACTACGTTAACGCATGTCAAAACCACGCGCACCCCACCTCGTAGGCAGCTGGCACACCACCTGTCTGCCACGTACGACTGTCGACACGGTGGGGCCATTTCCTCCTTTTCGTGGCCACCATGTGTCGTCAGCGCGTCTCAGGTGGCAGGTCCATGTATTTCGCGGGCCGCACTCACGTGGACTCCATGTGCCAGCCAACTCGAGGTGTAGTATCCGCCAGTGTCTTCCTCCTGAAGGGAGATAAATCGGTCAGCACAGTTTTCAATGCACCGGGACGTATCGTTGACATGCACGTTCGCTCCACTCCAGCCTGTATGGGATGGTCCCACGGCCATCCCTGAGTACAATACATCTCTCGGCTGTCTGAACGCCTCTTATGCTTCCGAGTCGACCTTCGAGATCCCCGTTTCCTCGGAGGGGACTCACCTCATCGAGGTCACTGGGTCCATAGTGGGGACCCTCGTCATCGCACAAGCAGACGAGAGTGCTACGCAGGTCCAGTACGAGATGAAGGTGATGGCCGATGAGGAGCGTACCTTCAATGTCATCAAGCGCGAGGAGCGCCCCAATGCAATGAGCCTCCATACGATCGGGCTTTCCGCTCCTGAATCCCATCCGTGCCAGCGCTTTGACATCACCGTCCGTGTCCCACCCACTGTGCGTCATCTCACCGTGAAGACCGAGGGGACGACCCACGTCCTGTTTGGCCGCCAGAGCAGCCTGTCCCTCTCCTCCCTCGACTTGGACCTACAGAGCACGGCCACAGACAACATGCTCCTCTCCCACATGGGCGTCCAGGCTGATACGATGACCTTCGCCATGGGCGGCGGGTGGCTCATGGGCAATCTCCTCCTCACCCAGAACATGTCTCTCCTCCAGTCCGGACGCTCTGCGATGCTCGTCGACGTCGTGCCCTCCAACTCGCCGGATCTCGCGTCGGTCCCCGCAGTCCTCCGCACGGAATGCGGGCCGGGCCGCTCGCACATCACCCACCGGTCCATCTCACGGGCAGCACACAGGCCTATCGATAGCGTACATAGGGCGCAGCACGGCGGACAGCTGGAGATTGACTACAAGGGCACGGCGTTCGACGGGTCGGTGACGGTCACTGCACAGTCACTTCGCGCAAACGGGAAGCTGTCTGGAACCGTCAAAGGCGGTGAAAGAGCGAGTCACAAGACGTTGTGGGTAGGCGACAAGGAGGGCACAGATCGAGTGGAAGTGGAGAACTCCAAGGGATATGTATCGCTCAATTTCTAAACCATATTCCGCGATAGGGTCCGTTCTGGCTGATTTATTGGACTTACGCTCGCTCGTCGTTGGATGCTTCGTACGATTGACATGCAAGCGTGGTGAATGTACATTACTTGTGACACTTCTATCTCTCTGCCATCCCGTCTACGACTCGTACACGTTCTTCACCTTGTACATCTTCGTATCCGCCGGCGTCGCTAGGTCGCCCTTCCCATAGATGGGATCGACTTTGTACATCTTCGTGTCCACCGGGATGTCGAACGCCTGCTCAGAACCCGCTCCCCGGCCGCCCTTCTCAGCAATCTCCTTCTCCTCCTTCGCCGCCTTCCCGGGAGCATTCGCAACCGGTGCCGCCTTGCTCGCAATACTCGCCGCCCGTCCATCCGGGATACATATGAACTCTCTCCGACCTGTCTCCCCCGACACACCGTCGTAAATATAGTACCCCTTCCGCTCGAACTGGATGATATCCCCCTTCTGCAGGTCAGTGACGTTCGCGTCCGCCCACGCGTCCTCGCGGAACTCGCTCTGCGGCGTGACGAAGTCCTTGACGTCGTCCTCGTCCTCGAGCTTCTTCTTCGTGATCAGGTAGTCGTAGTCGAGCAGCGTCGCGCCGACGAGCGGGTGCGCGGGGTGCGCTGAAGGGTCCGGGAGCCAGGTGATTTTCTTTTTGGTCTTGCGGAAGTCGCCGGAGAGGTGGAGGTCCATGGTCAGCGCGGTGATTACCCCGTTGGCGTCGGTTGTTTTGGAGCGGACGACGGCGTTGCCCCAGTCCATGAGAGTGATCTATGACCCTTTGAGCCTATGCACAACGAGACAGAAAAGCAGGAACGGACCTCCTCATTGTCATCGAACGACACCGCATCCTCCTGCTCAACGAGGATATTGCTCGAGAACACTGTCTTCTTCTCGCCTACCTCCGGGTTCTTCTTGTGCTTGGGCAGCGTCTTCACCTCAGGCTCGGACGGCCCGCCGTTGATCGTGACCTTCACCCTGTACCAATATACCTAACTCAGCCTTTTCTCCCTGCACAAGGATGGCACACACGTACGTGCCGTTTTTGCCGATCGCCCAGAAGCGCGGTGCAATGGGGTCAATCACCTTTTTGTTCAGCGTCCAGAGCGAGTCCCACTCGAGCGAGACGATCGCTTGTGAGGGACCCTGGGCAAGCATGAACTGCCGGAGAGCGTCCACGGTCATGCCGCGTCGGCGGATACCTACAGAATGGAAGTGAGCAGATGCGTGGTAGAGGATCATCCGGTAGACGCACCCCGGACGGTCGGGAACCGCGGGTCGTCCCACCCGTGAACGATGCCCTGGTCGACGAACCAATGGAGCTTGCGCTTGGAGAGGAGGGTGTAAATGAAGTTGAGACGACTACGGAGGTGGGGAAATGAGTCAGTTGTTCATGGCATCGCTGCAAACAAGGCTTGTTCACCTGAAGTCCCAGATGTGCACCGAACGCAAGCCGAGTGCCTCAATCATCCAAAAGTACTGGGGATTCCGGTCGCGGTACTCGTTCGTACGGAGCGCGTGCGTGACGCCCTCGAGCGAGTCCACGATCGGGCATGCGAAATCGTATGTCGGGTAGATCTTCCACTTATCGCTGCAAAGGCGCACTCATGGTAAGCGAAACGTCCCAAGTCGCATGCTATCAGCGTACCCTGTGCGGTGGTGAGGAAGGATATTGCACCGGTAGATGACAGGGTCGCGGAGCGCTTTATTTGGGTTGTCGACGCTCATCTTCGCGCGGATACACCACCGTACGCCCTCCGCAGAGCCTGTCTTCATCTCGGCAAAATGTGCAAGGTTGTCCTCAACACTGTCGTCGCGATGCCTAGACGCAATGCCGTCGAAGCGCTGCTGGCGCATCTGTTTTTCATTACGGTGAGCGCCGCATATCGGGGAAGGTACAAGAGAACCCTACCTCCGCTTGCTCGGTGTCGTCTGCATATGCCTTGCCCTCCTTGATGATTTTGATCGCAAGCTCATACAGCTGGTCGAAGTAGTCAGACGTGTGCGAGACCGCATCTGCCTTGACATCCAACAGCGCAAGATCCTCCAGGATAGTCTCCTCAAATTCCGTGCGTTCTTTGGTCGGGTTCGTGTCATCAAACCGGATGAGCAGCTTCCCTTTGTACATCTGTGCGAAGTACTGGTTGAGCATCGCCGCCTTCGCGTGCCCGATGTGTAGGTAGCCACTCGGCTCGGGCGGGAAACGTGTGACGACCTGGCCCATCTCCGCGCCCTCGAGCCCGAGCGCGAAGGAAGCAGCGGTCTTGTTGGAGCGCGCCTTGCTCGACTTCGCTTCGGCGAGGCTGGCGATGACGAGCTGAGTGGACTCGAGGGACTCGAGTTGAGTGTACCATCGGAGGAGGTGAACATGCTTATTGTTCTTGAGGAGACCAACGATCTTCACACTTCCTAGCGGTGTCTGATGAGTATACGTGGTGTATAGAGCAGGGCCAGAACTTACCTTTCAAGGCACCCCATACGATCCAGTCTGCCGCGGAGACATCATGTCCGACCAAGAAGGTACGGAAAGCAAGGTGATCGTCAAGAGAGTCGAGTGCCGCGACGATTGCGGGGAATGCAGTCACGGTGGGCAAGGACTTCGCCAGAGCGAAGTATGCTTGCGTCTACTCAGGTTTCAACGGTAGGTGTGCAGGAGAGCGAAGGATCTCGAGGATCATACCTTTGCACTGTCATCAGACAACCCTCCCTCCTTGGCCAAGGCCTGCACGATCTCGTCCTCTGCAGAGATCGTAGACCCGTTGAGGTCGAGCGAAAGACTTGCACCTTCCTCGAAAGTTAGTTCGGCCTTGCCGGTGTAGGTCGCAATCGCTGCCGCTGCGTAAGGAAAAGGAGACAGAGTCGCCGAAAACTTGAGTACACCAACCATCGCGGCAAGGATGTATGTGGTAGATGAGTGGGATGAGAGGATGCAGGAGAAACCGTGCCCGCGGCAGAGTGACTCGCCACAAACGCGCCTCGATCGACTCAAGATCTGATCGAGACGGTCCGGGCAAACTGTGGCGCTCCGACGTTTAGTTTGACGGGCCTGCTGGCGCTCAGCTCTCACCAGTCGACTTGGTGGGTGCAAGAATAATCAGGCTGCGCACATAGCTTTCATCGTTGATGGGATTCTCTAGGACATTTTCTAAATATTCAACTGTACTTTCAGAGATCGTACAATACAACTTGCGTCTTGCGGCGCCCGGGTTGAACTTGACCATAGAAGACCTCCGTTAAAGAGGTCTTCTTTAGGATCTGCCTACAGGAGAGAGAAGGAACGTGGACTAAGATGCATCCTCGAAATCCGTATGGAACGGCGCCCGACTTCGTGTCTCTCGCAGATGCGTATCCTACGTTGAAACCGCAGTGGGTACTTTGTTGTCTTACTTTTGAAGAGAACTGAGGCTACATGTGCTCCCAGTCTAATCGCCACGGCCAGTGGGGTGTCAATCGACTTTCGGGACGAGACTTCACAAAGGTCTGCCTGAATCTCGGTCTGATTCTTTGCTGACGTGTTTGCACAGGACAGACGACTCACAGAAGCCTTACTTCAACGAGACTTCAGCCTGATGATCGACGTTCCGGAAGATCGACTATGCCCCCCTGTGCGTCATTTCGATATGTCTAACGAGGTACTCCCCAAATGACTGTCTAAGATAGGTCCCAAACAGGTTTGTAACCAACACGTGTGACTCGTGCACCAGCTCAAGATTACAGTATAGGTTGAATTATATCTTGTGGCTTCAGGACGTAGTCAACGCGACGTATCTCACCGAACCCCCAAGTCGTCACAGAAAAATCATAGGAGTCGACATGTGCGTGGTCCTCACCTCTCTTAGTGGTCTCGTTTGACTCGTGTGACCAGCGGAACAGGGGCGTCGGTAATCTACCCTCTCCTGGGATGTCGTGTGGACGCTCAGTGGAGGTTTGTTGCTACAGGTTTGTCGCGCAGTTGGTAGAGAGGATTCTTGCTGCTGACAGTTCTGCAGACGTCGATGAAAAGTCGCTCCAGTACGCTCGGCTCAATATACAGAACAACAACCTCCAGGATCGCATCAGCCTTGTGCAATCGGATCCAAACGGACCCATTCTCCAACGTGTCCTGGGTGCTGACGCTACCGGCCCGTCAACATCGGAGTAAGTGCACGCGAAACAGACCTGGCGACCGACGTAGCTCATGATGGCTACAGGAAAGTCTCCGCCTTCACGATGTGTAATCCCCCGTTCTACAGCAGCAAGGAAGACGTCCAACGATCCGCCGAAGCCAAAGAATACCAGCCCAACGCGGTACGCATCCCATATGACCTCAGGGTCGAGTCCTTGACCTGATTGGCGTCCCTGTAACGTAGGTCTGTACCGGTGCAGATGTAGAGATGATTACCCCGGGTGGAGAAGGGGCATTCGTCTGCAAGATGGTCTCGGAAAGCCTAGAGCTTCGGTCTCGATGTCGGTACGTCCAGTCTTAATATGTTCTCGCGTGCCAATCATTGATTGAACCCTGATTAGCTGGTACACGTCCATGCTGGGCAAGTTGTCCTCTCTCACAGAAGTCATTACTCTGTTGCGCAAACACCAGGTAGGCGGAATTTGGCGCTAGCAAGCGAGCAGCTCATAGATGATTCGTCCAGATTGACAACTACGCCGTAACTGAGTTTGTACAGGGGCAGACCCGGCGATGGGCGATCGCGTGGTCCTTTAGCGATGTACACCTCCCAGACGTGCGCATGTATCCTGCTTCGCGTGCGGCTCCTCTTTGACAATTGATCATTTCCTACAGTCGATAGCGCGCATACCCAACCCGTCAGTCCACTCGCTCATGCCCCCACATAACACCGTCCAGCAAACGTACACACAATCGACCTCACTCGACCACCTCTCATCCGCCGTCACGTCGACGCTAGCCTCTATCGAAGGCGTCTCAGTACAGCCACTGCCGCGTGATGACGGTGCTGAACATACGTTTCCGGGCGCGGACATGTTGGTGACGGCAGCACGCGATACGTGGTCCAGAACGGCGAGAAGACGCAAGATGCGCGAGGCAAGTATGCAAGTGGATGATGAACCCAGTAATGCCCTCGTGTGTCGCGTCTCTGGCGTCACTCCCGCGCAAGTCAGCCTCGGGGAGAATGGGGGAAAGGACACGACAGTCGGCGCAATACTACAGTGTCACTGGGCGAAGGGCCGTGACAGAGGGCTGTTCGAGAGCTTTGCAAGTCATCTTGGTAGGAAAGTATCGGCTGCACTGTAGAATCTATGAAACATGTATCATGGGCATACCATTTTTTCTGCCTCTTGACGCGGAAGGACACATTGTGGTAGAAGTCTGGATGGTGAACCACCTACCAGAGTTATGTACAACCTGAGAGAAGCCCTGACGGGAGGAGATGCGGTCGTAACATGAGTGCGGCGTCTCCTGTCAGGGTTGCTCAAAGCCGACCGGCGAGCGGTATCGCTCTCGACCTGAGTCCATTTAAATGAGAGCAAGAATATTGAGCGATAAACCTCCGACTTCACCCTGCATAGAGCATGCATACTTCAAGTTGTTTGTTGCTGGCGACTGGAGTCACGGTCAGTAACATAACCTCCAATCATGCAGTTGAGCCAACCCTCCGTACCTCTCAGTGGTTCATCAAGCCGGTCGAAACCAGTTGCATTGTACCGTTCGTTGTCACAGGCCACTGATAAGTGGGAATCTGAGGTAAATTCAGCCTTCGCCACTGGTAAGTTACTTAGACGCCAACTGCACAGAACGAACGCTTATCATTGCCTTTGTTCTTCGCCTGTCGTGTCCACTTTCCATTCATCCGCCACACGCACTCGTCGCTGATCTCCAGCAGTCGACATCGACTGCACAGAACCACATCAAAGGCAACACACACCCGATTACCACCATCACATACCTCTTGCTCTAGTCATAGCGATGTTCTCGATTCGACTTTTCCTGGGGGACATCGATGGTAGACATGGTCAGAGAATTAGCGAGGAAGCCTAAGCCTCGTTATCTAGAGTGCAGACCGGCCTCGTTCGCTCAGCCAACACCACGCAATCCTCGTCTGGTGGGGCGGGCAAAGTTCGCAGCGATCCTTGATGGTGAATGGGCAGCGTGTAGCGAGGAAACCACCGCTGCAAACACAAAAAACGTAGCAGTCAACAAAGGGCATCCCGTAAGAAGACGATCATAAACTGCTACGTGATCTGTGCTCACCTGTGGCATGCCCATAAAGGACGTTGTCTACACCACTTGGCCACCTAAGCTCTCGTCCCAGATTAACAATCATTCGGGAGAGTTTACGGAGTCACAGAGCTTGGCCAACGCACCCGTATGTGCTCCATGTTCTTCACCAAAAGGTTGCTAACTGCATGTGGTCACAGATTGCGGGCTGTTTGGACCCAACGTTCACAACAGGGTCGGTGAAAGCCCAACCAGCTATTGGGGAGAATAATGAGGCTACTCAGCTGGCGCGGCAGCAAGATGATCAACGGAAACATGCCTTCCACAGATTCGAAAGACTTCTGACTCGACGACTGCTTGCGCAAGAGGCAGGCGAAGGAGACTTAATCCTTCGAGAGATCACGGATCTCACCCTCGCTAGCGCCGCGCAGGACGTTATTGAAGAACGGCGCGACAAGTTGACTGCTAAATACCAGGCGCACGCACCCGCTGCGCAAACGAAGGCAGTCGCACCGGAGCGACACCAGCCATCGCGGGAGGGACGGGTGCAGGCGTCGTCTGCCCCGCAGTTGAGCCCTGCATCCTCGACGACGCTGCTGAGTCCGGTGCAGGTATGGGAACCACTGGCGACATCGACGCCTCGACCCGACTACCAATTCAACCCGTGGAAAACGGATGGGGTGGAATAGATGCGTTGATCCACCGCCTACCCCCAGACACATCGTGCTGACGACGGTCCCTTGAGTAGTTTGACTGTGGACATGCACGCCGCGGAGGCAGATGTGCACTCGGTGGTATACACTCCTTTGTCGGGGCATCGGGCAGGTCTGCGTATCTGTATGTGTTGGATGTCAGAGGCGAGAAGTTGGCATACGTGGCGAACCTGTATCTATACACATAGAGAACGGAGATCAGAAGTGTTCGGATTGTGCACTCCTGGACGGTTCGCATGTACCTGATTTTCCATGATTATTGCTGGCAAGCAGCGTCAATGCGGCCGAAAGTGCTTTCACATATATCCTTCCTCAAGATTGGTGATTTATCAGAGCGACTCCGATTGAATCATGTATTCTCGGTCAATGGGACAGCCCGCCAATATCAACCTGTGTGGTAAAGTCAGTTTTCGCCACTGAAACTTAGACGCCGACTGCACAAACCAGGCGCCTATTCTTGCCTTTGTCTCTCCGTCGTCTCTCCCATCTGCCACTTACTCTTGTCACTCATCACCAGTCGACACCGACTGGATACGACAACGTTAGAGGCAACGCACATCCGATCGAAGTCATCACGTACCTCTTGCTCCGATCGCAACGATGTTCTCGATGCGACTCTTCCAGGCCGACCATCCCAACGGCACGTCGATGGTGGACGTAATCAGAGAAATGTCGAGGAAACCCAAGCCTCGCTATCTCAAATGCATACCAGCTACCTTCGCGCAGCCGACGCCTTGCCATACTCAACTCGAGGAGCGGGCAAAGTTCGCGGCGATCCTTGATGGTGAATGGGACGCGTACAACAGTGGCGTGCGGGCTGCAAACACAGAATACAGAGCGGTCAACCAAGGCCATCCGGTAA
This sequence comes from Fomitopsis serialis, assembly GCF_022376445.1. NCBI lineage: Eukaryota > Fungi > Basidiomycota > Agaricomycetes > Polyporales > Fomitopsidaceae > Fomitopsis > Fomitopsis serialis. Next base: position 11,883 of record NW_025955340.1, on the reverse strand, counting down.
GAGGACTTCAATGAGCTGCTATGTAGTCTGTGCTCACCTGAGATGTGCACATAAAGGAGATAGTCTACACGACATGGCCTCCGATGTTGACCCAGACCGACGAACACTCGGGGAAGATGTCGGTGTCACAATACCTACCCAATGTACCGGTACGTACTCCGTGATTGTCGCCAGACGCTGCGAGCTGGGTGACTGAGTCCCCTTTGCAGACATTCAGCCATGTGGACCCTACATACACGACGGGGCTGCAAAATGACCAGCCAGCTACCACACGAGATGTGGGGGCAGCTCAGCCGGGGAAACAGCAATCCAGCCAGCGGAAGCAGGCTTTCCGTGTGGTTGACAAACTTGTCACAGCACGTATGCTGGCGCAGGAGGAGGGAGATGGGGAGTTACTCCTTCGGGAGATCACGAATCTTACTCTCGCCGCCGCCGCTCAGGATACCGAGCTGGAGAGGGTTGCAGCGTCGATTGGCGGTCCCAGAGAGAGCGCGCCCATCGCACCGCCTGTGCAGGCAGATGCAGACCGGGCCTCGACGCCTTGGGAGGAATGGGCGCCCCAGGCGACCTCCACTCCGCGTCTGAGCCCAGGGTCCTCGGCGACATTGCTCAGTCCCGCGGATAACTTGATGCCGCTAGTAGCATTGACCGAAAAGAGTGAAAGGGAGATCTAATGGAGTAGGAGGTACGTCGATGTGCTGTCAACTTTCCATTATGCATGGTGACCGAGGATGTTGTGTGCAGTTGGCCGCGGGAGTCCGCGCGTGGGATGTTGAATGCGGAAAATCGCTTCTCAATTTGAAAACGTGGAACTGGTGGTATGAGGCAAGACTTCGGGTTAGGGGGCCTGCACGCGTAGAGAATGGAAGTTGAAAGTAGTCGAGTTCTGTATCAGATTGAATCGTCGTCCTGTGTCAATAATGGTGATTGTATGGCATCGTTCGTGGTGTCCGTATAGCGCAGAGGTCAATCGCATTAGTCGTCCGCGCCAGCATCATACAGTGCGGCTCGACCGGTACACGCAGAGCCTTGGCATAGACGCTGGTCGCATAAAGGCGCCCGACCTGGGCGCGTACTTGCGTCTCGCCTTTCATCTTCAATCGCTCATCGTCGAAGATCCTCCCCGACTTGAGGACTTCAGCAGCACCTATCACCTCGATTTCAACAGCTACACGCGTAAGCTCTCGCAGAACACATACCTGCGCGCTCGACACGAGATTGAAGTCGCTGTTCCAGTCTTGACGATGTTCTCGTTTCGACTGTTCCTCGCAGACACCCCCTACGCCTCCGCAGCTGACATAGTCAGAGAGATGACAAGGAAGCCGAAGCGTTACTTGGAATGTAGACCGTTGATCTTCGCACAGCCAACGCCCGAGTACCCGGAAGGAACGCAATTTGCGGCGATCCTGGAGAACGATTGGGAGCTACACGAGGGTCGGGTCATACCTGCAAACACAAAACCACAAACGGTTATCGACGGCCATCCGGTGAGTGAAGGGCGACGGTGAACCGTTGATGGATTTGTGCTCACCTAAAACCAAGGAGAGTGGCGTGGTCTACACTACGTGGCCGCCAGTGCTGTCGACGCCACACGGGCAGTCGTCGCAGAACGCACCACGCAATGAGTATGGGCCCGCCGATCGCGTACGTCATGCTAAGTATTGGATGTAGTCTTATCTGAATTACTCGGTTTGCGTAGCTGGGGGGTGTCTTCAACGAGGTCTGCCCAGGACACGGCTACATAGCTTCCGGGCGGACCCACAAGGCTGCCAACCAAACGGAACAAGTCCATCCGAGCGCGAATCTCTGCGAGGAGAGGGCACGGGCATTCAGCCAAGCACGGGGTCTTGTCGTCGCCCGTGTGCGTGCACACGAAGTCGAAGGCCGTTTCTTGCGAGAGATGATGAATATCGTCTTGGCCGCCGCAGAGCAGGATGCATGCGCAGAGAGGTTGGCGGATGCAAACAGCACCCTTGGAGAGCTGGAGGGTACAGGCCTGTCCGACTGGGCGTCCTGTCCGTTCGACGACTGGATGCCACAAGCGACATCCACTCCCCGCCCAAGCCCCGCATCGTCGTCAACGCTGCTTAGCCCGGCATCAGACAGGGCACCGTTGACCCTTCGAAGGAGCGGTGGGGCTGGTTATGAGAAGGCAAGGGTCCAGGTGAGGCTACGTGCTTGACCTGCATTATCGACAGGCTGACGACCATACCGACCGCAGCTCGCCATTGAATCGGGAACATACGCAGGTGTGAGAGCGTGAGGTCCGTGGTCTATGTTGCACCCTCGTCTTCCTTGTCGGCTCACGTCTGCAGACAGTGGCGATTTGCGCATGCGAAGCGAAGGCAGGGGGGAGAAGCTCGAGACCAAGGAGCGGCACCATCCTTTTGCGCAGGGGATACATGGCTTCCGCATCAAGGGGAGAGCGGAGGAGGGGAACGAAGGGTGGTTTAGAGCAGGCTGTTTATGAAGCAAGCCGGATGTGGTCCCATTGTATACAGATATTGGTTTCCCAGTATCTTGACACAATAGTCGCGGCGCAGCATCGGTCTTTGGAGCCGTGTCTCCTCAAAGACTTCGAGGCAGGACGCATGCACATGAACGGACGAGTGTATCTCCTCGCCACGAGTGTCCCTCCGCACACGGCAAATTGTCCCATAGCCTTTTCTTGAATACTTTGGCTTGCAGTGACCGCATAAGTAAGTTTCCGCCACTGGCATTCGTCGTTCACCTATCCTCCTCGCCGAACCCAATAGGAGCGGGCCGCCCCTAGCACTATAGGGTCCGAGGCGGTATGCCGGCATCACGCGCCGCCACACAGATAAGTTATGCAGCAGCTAAGCCACAACCGCGTAAGCGCCAGTTCAACAAAGGCGGCGCTCGCGCGTGGCCTCGTTCTTGTAGTCGTCTTCCCACTGCCTCGCTCCCGCTGCCTGTTCGCTCATACCTATCAAGGCACCACATACGCGTCAACAGACCTAGAGAACATAGATCAATAAAATGCAAGACTATAGACAGACCGTGAGTGTCTGATTAGTCGACTTACCCGACGACGCGATCGTTCAATTGCGATCGTCTAGTACGCGACAGGCCTGACGTACGGCAAGATACGTGTGCCTCCTCAAGGCTTGAAGCCTGGTCGAGGGAGTCTTCGCAACGAACGAGGAGGATTACATCCTCAATATCCTCAATCGCCACAGGACGGACTGAATATGAGGTGGGTTCATCTTGTATGAGTATCAGGTCCGGCAATCATTTGACAGCTCGCCATACAGGATGGCAGCTATAAACACAAATCCATTTACGGGCGGCGATGGGCATTTGGTAAGTCAGAGCACCGCATCGTTCGTAAATCAACTTGTGCTTACCTGTAATGTGGCGTAGGCTCAGGACGGCTTCGCGTCGCGCCTACATCGATGGAGAGGTTATTTGGCACCGCCACCTGCTTCATGGGACAGAAGCGGTTTGCAGATGGGTGTTAATGTCGGATTATCGGGCGACTGTCAGATGGTGAGTCCCTCAACCCCGACGAGCCCATCAGTCGTCTACATACCATAAACAGGCTGCCGCCAGCTTCGAGCCGGTGAATCCAAAATGCGAGGCCGTGCTTGAGGTTGAAGAGGCGAGTGCGCCATCACTCGAAAGCCAGATCTTAGCTCATCTCGCATCACCATCCAGCACGACGTCCCGTTGGACGAGGAGCTCCTACGCGTTGCTATGGACCAAGCATTGGGCGGTATAGCATGGGCGGCGCTCGCCGAAGAGGTCGCATTGAGCTCCAAGGCGTCCTCGGGCCCGGCGTCGCCATCCGATGGCAATGCGGTCTGTGGGCTTAAGGCGCGTCTCTGAGTTTTCTCCTCGAGTACTTCGGCGCCAGGCCGCGTGGAGCAAATCCGGTGGGACGGCTCGAGGCTGGCTGCGGTCACGGCGACGGAGAGGAAGAGGTGTACACAACGATGGGAGAGGATGATCCTGGATCCGGAGTAGCTATGGAGGGACCAGCATCGCGGCGACAAACGAGCCAATGCTACAGGGCTCTGGGCGGGTGGGAGCTTGCTCGTTTCATGGTGCGCGAACGGGTCGATCAACATGGCCCTTGGGGAGACAATTGTCTCTTGAACCGTCTACATTGTTATTTCACCGCTTTTCACACTGTATAGATCATCTGCATACCATGACTCCGAACTGCGCTCGAATGCTATCCAAGAGCTCCGATGGCGCATCGTTCGTGGATGGTCAATCAGTCCCTGGGGGTGAGTGATTCGGTGGCCGGGCTTGACGAGCGTTAGTCAGCGTCGCAAGGGCAGCGAGAGCGATGTTCAATAACATTCCGGGCGACGAAGTAAGAACACCAGAGCCTGGGCGGGGCTCGCGAAGGTACGCAGCGTCGAGATGGGCATCGTACAGGACAGGCCTTGAGACAGGCCACTGAGGTCGCCTGTGCCACTCCGAGTCGGGCCACACCCGACTGTTGATTCAGGTTGATCCAGCGGCTCAGTGGCTGAGCCGGACCGTCCCGCCACCGATGCGATGCGTCACGACTGTACAGCACCTGGGCCGCGTGTCTACCAACCATCATGCACATATATATTGGCGGCCGACACGCATCTATGCTTGATTTATGTGCTGGTGCAGCACCGCCGTCGTCGAATCGACGAATCTCCGTCCTATGCTCTGATTCCGGATGCCACAGGATGCGCTCGCTATCGAGAAACTCACACACTGCATCTCGAAATCCAGAGCACAGACATGACTTTGCCTCGAACGCCTGGAATTAGCGACCTCGAACAACGATGCGTAGGTGCGCTGCATAACAAGTCAAGTGTCAGGGGCCACCGTATGGTAGCTCGCGTGAACGACGTCGCGCACTGCGCGCGCAGAACCAAATTACGCAAGTATAATAGGTCGCCGTACTCGCCGCATGCAGCATCCCTAGTGAGAGGAAAGCGGATTGATAGGTCTGCATCAATGGGGTGGGAGCCTGGGCCGGGTATGCTCATGAATTGCCCAGTACATCAGACGGCGAGGGACTTCAGCCGTCTACTCCATTATTCGACAACGCAAGCCTTTCGAGACATCGCATTGCTTGTTACGACACTTCATTGTCCATGTACATTCCTATGCTCCGAATTTCTCACTACTAGACAGTTCCTACGTACAGGATATACGAAGCTGCGTTGAACGATTCGACTACAGCGTACACTGCGTGCGTCCCGTTGGGGATCACTCTGCTCGCCAGGACTCTGATGTCTCCCAGTTAGCGGGATTGCATCCCGGGGATATTTCGTTCGCTTTGTGGCTGATGAATGATGGATGCCTAACCAGCACTCGCTCTGAATCAGAGAACCTTGCACTGGTGATGGTACGTCGCTGCGGCAAGGCGCATCTCGCCATGACTTCGTATCACAGCACAACTCACCTTTGGCTACAAGGGCCGCGTAAGAACAAATCTTATGTTCATCGATGAGTGTATACGAGTTTGGTGTGAGATGCAGTGTGCATTTGGGGAACCCCAGAATACTCCGACAAAGGAAGGGCATTGCAGGTGTAAGCCTAGTATTCGAGTCAAACGCAACGAGGGACATACATATCACGCGTCCATGATCATTGACTGTGTTGAAACGTGGCGAGTTTCCCCGTTCGCATGCATGGGCTATCGACAGCGCTGTGAAGTTGCTGAACGACCTGCACCACCCACGACGCAGAGCCAAGAACAATATACTAACCATATCTGTATCTTTCTTCCAGGACGTCCCAGCCTGGTACACCAGTCGCACAATTTGACTTTGTGATAACCCAAGTATCGCTATCGACGATGCTACGTCGTGACATCTGCGAGGTGTTGTATGGCTCGAAAGTCGATTCGTACGCTCCGACGCGCTGGGGGACACCTGTCGGCGTTTAGACAGTACCTCACTTGCGCGCTGTCAGTCAAGCCTCAACTTCAACGTCGATAAGAAAGTGAAAGTGCCTACATACTGTAGTACTGGGTCTCTTTTGTTCGGTTTTCGCACCGCACTGAATAACGAAAAGAGCTCAATGCATACATAGTTGCCACTCAAGGTGCGTGGCTTTGAGCGCTAAACCTGCCACCAGACGCTCAGGTGTGCAGCGTCGCGTCGCAGTCCATCGAAGTTGACCTTGCCACTCGCCGAAGTTCCTCGCCTTCCACCCCCTACATACCACCACCATACAGTCTGGTCCGACATCTGGACACGAGTGTGAACCGAGTGAACATCTTCAACCAGTGCTCGTTTCAGGTTCTCACCGTCGACAGCTTCGGTCTCGTAATGGACGTCACGTCGAATGTCAGTACTGCAATGGGAACACTTGCCAATCTACCACCCCTGCCAATCGCCGCCTCGCCACCACCGGATGTCGCCACCGCCGAGTCTATGGAGCAGGAAGCCAGGGACAACTCGGCCACTCGCCTGAGAACACAAACGAATATGGAAGAAGACGGCCGCCTTGTAAGTCAACTCATCTTTGGGTCCATAATCAAGTGTGTGCTCACCGCGGTCACTGCTGAAGGAGGCTGGGAAGCTCGACGACACAGAGTACCTCACGTCATGTGTCTACTCGCCACAGCCACCCCCAGCTCTGGGAGGCTGCAACGCGATCCTGAAGGGATCCTGGGATGTAGTGCCCAAGGACGCTGCCGAGGCTACAGCAAAGAAGGTGAGTGAATGGGCCTTAACATTGACGATACGTGTTACTCAACATACTCGTCAGATGGAAACAGCGACAAGGAACTGCCCTCTCGGGTTTTCCTTGAGCTCCTACTGGGTGGCAAGCCCGCACATTGGTCCCACTTACAGGAGACCCTATGCATCTATAACGGGCGCCTTCAGCATCGAGCCATTCAGGCGAGAGTTGCCACGCGCAATGGGCAGGCCATCAAACACATACAACGAAGTGACGAAGATCATGTCGACTGAGCCTTTATCTGCGGTCGTCAATTATACCACCCTACACGGACCAGAAACGACACCCACCCAGGAGCCTAGGGAATGCACTAGCGAGTACGGAAGTGCTTGGAGCACCCACGAATCTCTGCAGGACACCATCAGCAAGCTTGGTAGCTGTTACTTAGCAGATGAGAGCAACATCTCTGCGGCGATGGATTCCCCAGACGCTTCACGCCGCAAAGTACCAACCGTCACAAGCGACCAGTCTCCTGTCGCATCAGACAGTGAAGTCGCCTCTTCCGAGTCGACGATGCACTATACCAACGACACCAAGCTTACCCGCCAACTCGGGGGAATCCGAAACAGACGGGTCGAGGAGATGTCAAGGAGTTGGTCGGGACAAGGCGACATAACGGGACCAAAGGTAGACAACGACTTCGGGTACCGCAGTCGGTCTGCCATAGTCGATTGGCTGCGGTTGGTTCACGATTCAGGGAAATAGGCTACCGACAGTTCCGTTATCAGCGCGAGCTCGTCCGGGCGATCGGACGAAAGCGGAGGAATTCGGTGACGCGCAGCCCGCTGGCATCGAACGCGAGACAATGCAAGCCTGGAGTGATTCTGGGAGGCTAGAGAGCGGGCTGTCATCTGACTGACGATAAGAAGGCAGGGTGGGACGTAGGGTGCCTCGGGGACGCTATTGAGGTTGGCCAATTCGGGCGCATAGCTAGAGCTCTCGAATCTTCCATTTGACTTGTTCCTCGGACTGTTAGTTACCTTGTCCTGTAGCAGATCTATTGACCGGTTGCGAACGGCGATAGTCCTTGGATGTTCCACAGGGGCCTGGGCGACCCGCAGTGACACTGACCCGAACTGCGGTTATATTTGCACTTCGTTTCGCATAAGTACGCTGTACGCGCTCGCTCAACAACACATCGAAGCGTAGCGACTTGGACCGGCGCTCATTGACGCGTCGAGCTTCAGCCACTAGCGCGTAAGCGCCTGCCACACAAAGGAAGCGCGAGGCTCACCTCGAACTCTCTTGTTCACGTCCCACGACAGTGCCCGCCCTCATACGACCCTATATCTGGAAAGCACAAATTATCAAGCATCAAACACATATCGCTTGTCGGTGAAACATACGTGTATCGATCCTGGCCTCCTCCATTCGCGCGAGGCGGCTGTTTGACTTGTGGCCACAGCGATATAATGATGTTGGAACTGCCCGACACGCATCCACACTCGCATGGCTGCCGAGGTACCACAGCAGAGGACCTGCTCAATGAGATTAGGCAGACATGTCGCGACCCAAAACGCTGCCAGCCGCTGTTATTTGCCGAACCAGTACCATCCATGGGCCGCGAGAGCTTCGCCAACATACTTGACTATGAGTGGGAGCTGTGGCGAGGCGGGATGCGTCTTGCAAACACAAAACAGGAGACGGTACCAATAGATCATCTTGTAAGTCAACTGATAGGAAACCGTCACTTGTTTCGTGCTTACCTAGTTCTGGTGGCGTCGCCACAACCAGGACGACGACAGCCACTGGGCGAAAGGCCCACTTCTTTGTACGGTTCCCACAAAACCAAATCGGTCAACATTCGGGGCGACCGACCAAGGGGCAGATGGATGCCGAGAACAGGTGCACAGATACTTCGATGCTCGGAGTAACAACCAGGGCAGTTTGCAGTATAATCAGGAATATCTGTATCACAGGGTCAGCCTCTGCGTAATGTTCTCCTATATGTTCACTTACATCATCCCGTAGCACCAACCCATTGACGCGCAACTGCAGATAGCCCTCAGTGATGCTGAGGCCGGCCATAGTCAATCCATGGCTGCCCGAGACGCCAGTCCGATGCGTAGACACCACCCGAAGGTCTCACTGCCTGCGCCAAATTGGTCATCAACTATTATGGTATGTCTCCTTAGGTAAAAGAAACTACAGTCGAGAGTATTCATGCAACATGACCGGGTGTGTGTAGACTGCACCGGCACGTTCGGAGAGCCACACTCACGTCCGTCCCGACCGGCCATACTCGCCAGCCAGCCCATCCACGTACGCAACATCCATACCAACATTCGATGGCTCTGAGCCCGATGGGAGCCCGCAAGAGCTGACACAGGTAAACTTGCACGGATTGCACGGACGTGAAGAATGCGTAGTTACCGTGAGCGACACGGTCCCGTCGACAGAATCAGATAACCACAAGCGCTTCGGAGGGCGACACCGCGCACCGAAAGACTCACTGGACATACCCCTGTGCTCCCGTCCCTGCCACGATGGACCCCCGCCACTATTGTTCCCACCGGAGAGCCTGGACGCCGTGCTCTCGGTTCTCCATTCTACGTCGCCTGGGTCGAAGGCCGAGAGGAGAATCGACGTCGGAAGGAGAGGGAGGAATCACGACAGAAAGCAATGGCCGCGTCGATCCAACATGACGGAGTCAGGTTGCGCACAATGGAAGCCAAACGGCGTCCCAGTCATTCTGCAGCGATCTGCCTGTTTGGAGGGCGGTGCAACTGATCGTTAGTGGGACAATGGTAACATGCCGATGCCGGCGAGAACGCACCGGGTGCGATTGGACCCTGTGTTGCAGTGTACTGGGTGCTGGGTTTACTTTGATGTATACTCGTTCTCTAGTCTACCTGAATGGCGACGTCGCGTTGCATCGCAAATCCGAGCGACGGGATCGGCGACCGCGGCAACCTCATGACGGGCAAGTGGCAAGGGGAAGTGTGTTCATCGGGCTTGTGAAGAAACAGAGAATTGTCAAGCGTTCATACGTCGCAAGAGAGGAGCATTGGGCGGACAATGGACACTTCAACTTCGCCTCGTCCTTGTCATACACGAATCGTATGACGGATGCCGTCTAATACAGTACATGTAAGTTCTTGGGTGCTCAAAAAAGGGGACGAGATTATGCGCACTCTCAGCACCTGTTGGTTTACGCCCTTTTGACGGTCACCACACTTTAGTTTTGTGACCGATAGATGCACTTTCTCGTCATAGTTGGTACCATTGATAAATCACATAAAATCGTGTATTGCCTGGACTGTAAAATATACAGACTTAGACTATCGAGCTGTCCGTGCCAATGATATTACTTATCTGTCCATCTGTAGGGCCCGCTGCTGATTCCAGTCAGTCTGCCGTCGCTGCATATATAGACGCCGTTTGCACGAACAGGGCGCTTATCCTGCCTTTGTCTCTCCCCGTCGCTCCCGGCTATTTCTCTTTCGTCTGCCACTCGCGCACATCGCAAATCATCCAGCCATCTACGTCTGCTGTCGTCAGCAACGTCGAAGCCACCATACATTCAATCGCCAGCATCGCATACCTCATCAGCGGCCATGTTCTCTCTTCGTCTATTCCTCGCAGATCATCCCAACGGTACATCAATGGTAGACGTCGTCAGAGAACTCTCCAGGAAGCCAAAGCCACGATACCTGGAGTGCAGACCGATTACGTTTGCGCAACCGAAGCCGTGGCGTCCTCACGTCGACGAGAGAGAAGGATTCGCGGCAATCCTGGATGGGGATTGGGACATACACCAGGAGGACGTAATGCCTGCGAGCGAAACACACACAGCAGTCAGTCGGGGGCATCCGGTAAGAGGACTGTGACAAACAGCTGAGTGTGCTGTGCTCACCTTCATTGTTCGAAAGATGGAATCGATCTTCACAATGCGCCGGAACTTACCGCAGAGCACGGGACATGAGGAGGAGGATGTCTTGCCCTCGACGTTGGTAAGTGTTGCTGAACCCTTATGTGCTTGGAGGCGCGACTGATATCTGGTCAGACCCTCGGTAATTACGACGAAACAGACGACGCACCAGATGGCAGCCAGTCCGCCGTGCAAGGGCACGGGGTTCCCCAGCTGGTTCAGCTGATATACGGACACAACATCTGGGGGCTCAAGGGACTGTCACCTAGCCACTCCGAGGAACACACCATCACAGAGGAACTTGCAGCCGCGACTGTACACCTGATGGACATTTCCCGCAGTGTGGTGACCAACCATGCACAGCCGGTCAATGCTGGTGGAGCTCGAGGTGCAGGTGTTGGAAGTGCGGTTGTCGCTGGGGCATACGTGCCGCAGCGCACTCAAACTCCGTTGGAGGATTGGATGCCCCAGGCGACTTCGACGCCGCTCCCAAGCCCGGCGTCCTCTTCAATGTTGCTGACTCCTGAGGAGGAGTGGACGCCACTGGCGACATCGACTCCGCGTCCGCATTGCTAGTGAGATCCTCTGGAAGACATGATGAGTGGGACAGGTGCGCTGATATACTGCCAGTTTGCTGATAGGGGTCGCTGACGACGACAATGGTATTTGTAGCGACCACATAGGGGTGATGGGGCGAGCAATCGGGCTTCCTGGCACTGAGCAATGGGAGCGATCGTCGTTTGACCGTATCGAAGTGGAAGACCGTCTTATTATGGTGATCAATTAGGAGATTCCCCCTCGCTGTGTACCTTGCCGCACATAGATTCCACGTTAGAACACAGAAAATTCGATGTATGGTTCGTCTACCTTGAGTCCACCGCATAGCGTAGCCACTCCGGCATAGACGCTCATGGCCTGAGGGCGCCTAATCGTCGCTCACTCTGTCTTTCCCTCCATCGTCCGCCTCTCATCGTCGGAGATCTTGCGTAACTAAACGCACGAAGGGTGTCATTATCGGTCAAAGTCAATGTAAGCACGCGTCACGCACCGATGCCGCGATGCGAGACCTTGAACTTGCTTTCTAGACGTTGTTATGTTCAAGTTCTCGTTTGATCTCTTCCTCGCGGACAACCGCTATGCCACCGCGGAAGACATAGTACGCGAACTGTCGAGGAAGCCTAAGCCGCGTTACCTGGAGTGCAGGCCGCTCGTCTTCGCACATCCGACGCCTGAGCGTGAGGGGAGGGCGACCTTTGCGGCAATCCTGGACAATGAGTGGGAAGTGCACCGAAGTGGCGTCCGCCTTG